>NW_020664589.1:5201970-5247111 GCF_002925995.2 Terrapene triunguis | reverse complement strand
TATATATATATATATATATATATATATATATATATATATATATATAAAAAATATAAAAGCTGGTCTTATAAAAATTCATGAAGCATATGCTGCCCCTTCTTTTAAAGATCAGATTATAAAAATATCCATAGCTCTAGCAAAAAACCTAGCAACTTACAAGGGGGTTAACTTCCATTTCTGAGCTGAATGTCTGCTGCTGCAGAATTTCTCCTCTAATTCCCTGTGCATCTCTCCTCACACAAGATGTCCTTCATTTACCAGGGAAGAGTGGGTGGAGGCGCGCAGTGGGGTGTTGGGAGAGGTCACTTTCAAAAGTTATTTCCTGCATCAGAGGCTGGGATCTCAAACAGAGCTTTGTGACTTTCTTTCTCTGAGCATCACAAAAGAAATAGTTGAATGAGAGACTGTAACGGGCCCTTGCTTCTTCCATTGTTGGATGCACTGCTGCCTCAGTTTCCCTCCTTTCCCAGTCAGATCTCCAAAACCGGTGCTTTTGAATTACCCTCTTCCTCTGAGGTCTGGTTTAATTACACAAAATAACCATTTAATTCAGAGTTAGAATCTCCCGGCCTTCTCTAGACTCACCAGTTCATTACTCTCCTCATAGGCTCAGCACAGGGGTTATTCATGGTAATAGGTACTGTAAACTCCGTGAGGCAAGGACCATTGTTTTATAGTGTGTTGGTACAGCACCTGGCACAGTGCCTGGTCTGTGCCTGGGGCTCTTAGGCACTACAGCAATGTAAATAAAGAAAAATAATGCAGCCTACATTTTTCCAGGGTTTTTAGGTGCTCAGCTTGTGACCTCTCAAATGGGCCTGATTCTCAGAGGGTGGATGAAAATCTGGCCCTTTTAAGGCATCTCAGGTTGGAAACCCAGAAATGAAGGCACCCAGTATCACTAGTCACTGTTGAAAATTTAGGCTTATGCTGGTAGCTAAGTGTTTAAACTCAGAGTAATAGGGCCTAATCCTGTAACCGATTATTTGTTAATGATTGCTGAACGGTTACATTCTTCTGGGATTACGCGCAGGCTAGTGACGTTGATAACAGCTGTAGAAAGTACATAGTGTAGCTCACTGCTCTGTCAGCAGCTTTAGAAACTCGAATTGCTCGCCACTGCAGGTGAAATGAATAACAGTGTCCAATGTGTGTCTCTCCGCCCCCACCTCCCACGCATTTTGCACCAAACAGACCCAGGAAAATGCGTGGGGGGTGGGGGCGGAGAGACACACATTGACAGCTCTGCTGAGAAATCCTGGGCCAAATCTCATGCACTTCCCTGATTTCAGCATGACCCCTCACACAAGTAAGGCAATCAGATCTGGCCTTTTATTTGGAAACACAAGGGGTGAGAATGTGCCAACTCATCTGCAGTGAGGGAATTAAGGACACACATGGTTGAGAAAGAAAGGAGATGCAATAATAAAAGCTGGCTGGATAGTGGCCAATTTAGGGATGTAGCTGCTTGTCTTTGCCAAAAGTCATGGGCCATCTTCAGGAAGGAATGTGGGGGAAATGTTCGGGTTAGAGGATGACCCTGCAGTGAGTCATTAGAGGTCTAGCAGCCTTAAGAACAAAGCCCCTTTTGCAGTGCCCATATCATTCCTGTGTTGTAATTGGTTGTTCGGTAGGATTCTAGTCCCTTTATCTGGGGTATTTCATGCAGCTTAGAAGAGCCCCCTAGAACCACGCAAAATCCTCTGTTTCAACTTGAAAGGGGTAGGACAAGCCTTTTCTTTGGCCTTGGGCTCATGTGGTTTTCTAACAACTGAGTTTGGGGTTTGTAAAAAGCCCAGGCTCAAAGCAAGATTCTGTCAAAGCTAGCCATGGTCCTGAGCGGCAGACGGTCGCATTGACTCTCTTGCAGGCTGTGAAACTGCCTGCAGGCTCCTGAAGTGGGGAGGGGAGTTGGGTCATTTGGACCATTGTAGAGATGAGAGCCTGCTGTAAAGTTTACATCCAGATCAGAACTTCACCAAAGGTTTTTGATCTGGACCCACCTCTAATCAAAGTGCTGAATGGTTCCTTGTTTCTGTGTGAAACCAGAATCTGTCCCAGATTGGCTCAGACGTAGCTTTACTGACTGGCTCAGAGCTTAGGCTGAATTTTGCATTTGAAAATGAGAACCCAGAATCAGGCAAGTTCAGGGGTTTGATAATACAGTTGAGCAGAATTCTAGACTGCACTGTCCTACCCTAAGGGACAGCATAAAGGGTACTGCTGGTAACTGCTGAATTCTCTTTCTGTTAAGGATGCATCAGATACTTAATATTATTTGATGAGGTTGTTCCTTCCTGTGCTTGTAGCGCATAACAACAGCTAGTCTCACTTCTGAAATACACCTCAGCTCTCACAATCCCTGTGTAGAAAGAGCTCTGCAGCTAAGGGTGTCCTATTGAGTCAAAAGCTGTTTACTAAAAGTTTTGTGGACTGAAGTAACAGCTCCCGTTTGCTTTCATTCCATTCCACAGCCTGCCTACCCTAAATATTTTTACACTCCACTACTGATGCACACTGTAGTCTTTTTCTGCTGCCAGTCTTCACTCTCACCTGATGCTCCCTGCAGTCCAGCAGCATGTATTTTACACCAAGCAAAAGAAGCAACTCCCTCCCTCAACTCCAAGAGCAGTTTCAGCTTGGCAGTTTCGTTACCTTATATTGGATTTTAAGGTGAATCAAGTCTCATGCTTCAGGGTAGGAGCTGATTGCCGCAGGGGTCAGGAAGGAATACCCCCATGAATAGCATTGCATGACTGTCTAGATGATTTGAAGGATTTTTTTCTTACTGTAAAGGATTGTGCTGTTGGACCTAGGTGACTTGGCTTGATGGTCCAATGATCTGCTCTAGTAGAGCAAATCCAATGCCTAAATGGGGAACTCTGTCCCAGTGGGTATTCTCCATCTGGAGTCTGTGCTGGCTTCCACACTAATAGACACTAACAGAGGCTTCCTGGCAGTGGAAACTCAACCAGGGACATGGTAAGCAGCTGCAACCTCCCCTTCACTGGCAGCCCACAGGAGACAAATGGTGCTGGCTGGGGGAGGGTGTGTGGCTAGGACTGAAAGGAGATGATGCTTTGAGTCAGTGCCCGCTGCTGTTGCCTCCACTTGCAGAGCTCCTATGGAAGAATTCCAGCCCCATCACTGACTGGTATGGAGCAGCTGCACACTGAACTCTGAATATAATCTCATACCCTAATTTCACAAGAATAGGATCAGCCTTTCTTTGCAATGTAAACCGTGTGCAGTTTTAGGGCTTAATTCAGTCCCTCGGTGCCTGGGACTCCATTGGCTTTGGAGGGAGTTCTGCTTGTTAAGCCGTTGTAGTTTCAATCCTTTCATCAGATGATTTTTCCCCTCCATTTTATTTACACCGGCTAAGAGTCAAGGGAAAAACACACCCTGATTTCTCTTATTTGAATTACTTCAGTCAAATCATGCAGGGTAAAGTGCATGCAGCAGAAAGGTCAGAACTGCTGACAGGGCTCAGACTGGAACCTTGAATCTCAGCCCCTTATTTGAGTAGCTGGGTTGAGGAAGATGTCATGGATTCAGAGGCTGGGGAGGTAGAGGTACCATGAAGGAAATGGGAAGTAGTTGCAAGGGAGTGAGTCAGTGGAGAGGAGGGTGTGTTCCAGAGCTTCCTGTGGGATCAGCAGGAAGGGCAGCGAAGGGCAGCCTCTGCTGGAATTAATGTAACAGGGAAGGTTTCATTTAATTTTACCTCATTGACTGTTCTTGCAGCCAGGGCTTGCAGGCAGAAGTAACATAAGAACGGCCATGCTGGGTCAGACCAAAGGTCCATCTAGCCCAGTATCCTGTCATCCAACAGTGGCCAATGCCAGGTGCCCCAGAGGGAACGAACAGGGAATCATCAAGTGATCCATCCCCTGTCGCTCATTCCCAGCTTCTGGCAAACAGAGGCTAGGAACACCATCCCTGCCTATCCTCCATGAATTTATCTAGTTCTTTTTTTGACCCCTGTTATAGTCTTGGCCTTCATAACATCCTCTAGCAAAGAGTTCCACAGGTTGACACTGTGTTGTGTGAAGAAATACTTCCTTTTGTTTGTTTTAAACCTGCTGCCTGTTCATTTCATTTGGTGACCCCTAGTTCTTGTGTTATGAGAAGGAGTAAATAACACATCTTTATTTACTTTCTCCACACCAGTCATGATTTTATAGACCTCTATCAGATTCCCCACTTAGTCGTCTCTTTTCCAAGCTGATTTATTGATGAAGTACAAGGAAGACACTGCTGATCTCTCACCAAAACAAGTACGGGTAGCATGCACCTTTGAGGAGTCATAGATTCTAGGACTGGAAGGGACCTTGAGAGGTCATCGAGTCCAGTCCCCTGCCCGCATGTCAGGACCAAATACTGTCTAGACCATCCCTGATAGACATTTATCTAACCTACTCTTAAATATCTCCAGAGATGGAGATTCCACCACCTCCCTAGGCAATTTATTTCAGGATCTGAAACTGCATCCCAGATCTTCACAACCATAAGAATATCTAGTGCTTTATAGTACTTTCTTTCCTGGGATTTCAAAATTAGAGCACGTCAAAATTTTTTTTTCCAATGGAATGTTTTTTTCATTGGAAAACTGTTTTGTCAAAATGGAAATTCTTTCTGGGGGGGAAAAGGTTGATTTTTGGCAATATTTCATTCTGAAAATAAAAATTGGGGGAAAGTGTTTTGATAAGGTTCCAACTTTACATTTTGAAATCTCTTTCAAATATTACAAATTATAATACAAAATCAAGTCAAAATAGAAATGCGAAAAATGTTGACCCATAACAATTTTTTTTCAAAAGCTTTGATTTACAGGAAATTTCCATAATTTTTTTGAGGGGGGAGGAGGAGGTTGCTTCTGATTTGAAATGAAAACAAATTTTGAAATGTCAGACTCTCCTGTGGAATGGTAATTCAAAGTTGTGACCAGCCCTACTCAAAATGCTTCAGAAAGGTCAGATGAGTATTGTCCTCTTGTGGGAAACTGAGGACCAGAGCAGTCAAGGGCCAGGTTCTGATATCCTGAAACTCAGGTTGAATAGGACCTTACCTCACAAATACTGCATGTAATCAATGGCAGAGACAACTTGTGGAGAAAGATGTTTCCCGACCTGATTGAGGATATCAGGATCTGTTCCCAAAAATGGGGTTGTGAACCACACTGGTGAGCAGTCCCACTGGAGTGAATGGTCACGTGCTCAGGTGAATGTGAGCGAGGGGTTCACTTCATAGTCTGGCCTTGAGTCACATGTCTAGCTTCACACATCAGTCAATTGGCATAAGAGCTCATCTCTCCCCACTCCCAGCCCTACAGTTTTAACCACTATATACCTTGTAAAATAGAATCGTCCAGGAAGTGTCATTGGAAATTTAGGGAAAGATTCCCAAAGGCACAAAGGGGAGTTGTGTGGGATTTTGACATCTACCTACCCTACATGCGTCTGACGAAGTGGGTATTCACCCACGAAAGCTTATGCTCCAATACGTCTGTTAGTCTATAAGGTGCCACAGGACTCCTTGTTGCTTTTTACAGATCCAGACTAACATGGCTACCCGGCTGATACTTGACTACCTACCCATTGTAATTTGGAAAATCTTTCCCTTAACTCCACCTGGACAGATCCCTGAACGTGTCAGAAAGGGCGTCTGTAGAATTTTGTCCAAAGGATTTCATATTCTGGCAGCATCCTTTGGTGGCAATCTCAGAATTTGGGATGTGGTGGAATTCCACAGCTTTTTGAAGAGGGAGCAAAAAGCAAAAGTAGGAGAAAATAAAGTGGGTTGGGGGGGAAGTGAGATAATGCTGTGAATAAAAAGCTGCTCTCTGGTTCTAATTCCACACCCAGTGCATTTTGCCACAGACAGAAATGACCTCCAGGTATTTAAAAAAAAAAGTAGGTCAGTTGTCTGTTACAGAACTAGGAACATCAATATTGCTACAAGATGGGCAGACTCTTGCACAGTGATGCGGGTGTGTGAAAAAATTAAATGGGAAACAAAAAACAAAGGGCCAAATACTCTACTGCATTCACAGGAGTTAAAGCGGGTGAATATGGCCTGTAGGTTGCAAACATATTGCACTAAATCCTTATGGATATTTGACTGTGGGACAGGAGAGGAAATATATTTGGGACTTTCATGATGGATTGTTGAGCTGGTACTTTGTGTAATTTTGTTATTATTTATTATCTGTACTGTGGTAGCACCTAGAGCTTTCACTCAGGATTGGGCCCCCACTTTGCTATACAGTACAGGAGTGGGTGGGTGAGGTTCTGTGGCCTGCAATACGCAGGAGGTCAGACTAGATGATCATGATGGTCCCCTCTGGCCTTAAAGTCTGAGTCTATGTGTACACACTCTACACAAGTCCAGTGTAAAGGTGGTCCCTGCCCAAAAGATTCTGGTGTAAAATCTAGAGCCAAAGTGTCCTCAGGTGTGGGGACCTATCACCCCCCCACCCCCTTGTCAAAGTTGATAGGATTTGCCTGTGGCTATCTAAGAACAGGATTTGGCCCCACATGGTCTCATGGCTAAAGCACGGGGACTCGACAGATCTGGGTTCAATTCCAAGCTCAGCCACAGACTCGCTGTGTGACCTTGGGCAAGGTACTTATTCTCCATGCCTCTGTGCCTCATCTGTAAAATGGGGCTAACAATCCATCCTCTCCCTCCCGTCCCCATGCTCTTCTTGTGTCTTACCTGTTTATAATAAACAAACTTACAATCTAATAATAATGGTAGCCCTTAGGAACCAATAGAGAAAGGGGGCCCAATGTGGTAGTCGCTGGACGAACAGAGAGCAGCAGACAGTTCCTGCCCCAGAGATCTTACAATAGAAAAGCGGAGTGGACAATACAATAGTTTTTGGGACAGGCCCTGTCCCTTATTATGTGTATTTACAACAGCTAGCCCAATGGGCCTACAGACAGAGCTGTGACCTGCTGAGTACTACCATAATACCCATAATGGGCCCATAGTTGTTTTGGGGTTTTTTTTGATAATATAATGAAAATACCTTAAGCTATTTTTTAAAAACAAGTTCACACGTGTTGCATAAGCTAATACCCATGTACCCCTTTTAAAAAGTGCATATTCAAGGGAAGACTGTCTCAGTAAACCCGGAACATAATTTTGGACTCTGACCAGTCTAGACGTTCCTTGATTTGAGAAGCGCATTTCCTAGAGGCTGAGCTCTATGGAGAAAAAGGGCATATCTCTTATATATCAGCTTGCATGCACTTTTGTAAAGGTTGCTTTTTAAAGGACAACTGTATTTTTTTTTTAAAAACACGCTTTACCCTACAGCGTGTCACCCACCCCACCCCAATGTGCTAATTATTAACTAGACCTCCAGTACAGACCATAGAATAAAGAAACCAAAACAAAAACCATTTCCCCAGGCATAGGGTTGATTTTAGGAGTGAACATTGACCTGACAGTGCTGTCACTATGCATGGACTCTGCTGCTGCTAGTCAAAGGCCTTTTTTCGACTTGATTATCTGTAGAGATCAGCACTGTCTCCTCTGGGGTGGTGCGTTTCCGTACATGGCCCACTGGCCAGTTCAGAGTGGTTTTGAAACTGGTTTTAATTTTGCTCTGTTAAAATGTCATCTTGCCTCATTGTTTTGCTTTCTGTTTAGCTATTACAGCAAACTGTTTTCTAAAAATATAATCAGGTGACTTGAATGTATTATGGGACTAGAGCGTCAAGGATAAAATGTCTGTTTTTATTATTACTGTTTGTGTTCCAGTAGAACTTGGAACACCAACTGAAGTCGGGCCCCCTTGTGCTAGGCGCTGTATGAACCCATAGAAAGAGACAGTCCCTGCCCTGAAGAGCTAACAGTCCAAGTAGAAAAGACAGGCAAAGGGTAGGAGGAGGACATAGAAGTAAAGTGACTGACCCTAGGTCACATGCAGAGCTCGGACTAGAACCCAGGTCTCTTGATTTGGAGGTTAGGATCTAAGCCACTAGCCCACCTGTGTAAACTGTCTCCACACCAACATCTGTGTGACTAGAGTGGACTTTGAAACAGCACCAACCAGGCAGAGGTGGCACCTTACATCCGCCCTGCTAGCTCTGGGTGTGGAGCTGTCTGCCCAAGGAATTAAGAGCTGTGTCACGCTGGCCTCAGCTCAAAACAAAATCCCCTTCTCCGTGGATGCTGCAGCTTCCTCCTCTAGCATCCCAGACAACCTGCGTCTCTTGCCACATGCTCAGGGGTAGCAAATCAGAAGAGCTTTGCCATTAGTTTTTCAAGGTTCTGTCTGGCACACTCAGGTGGGTCTTGGGCACTGTTTCTTGGCCGAGAGGACAGATTACCCTGAAGAAAGTTAACTGAGCCTGGATTGGTTGAATCAATTACTTAAAAACTGAATAGGCGCCTGTATTTTTATTATGTGAAAGCAGTTGAGATTCCTCCACAAGGCCTCTGCTTGACCTCTAATCTCCCACTTTCTGAAGCTGGGAAAGAAACCAAGAGAGAAGGCGGGGAAGGTTGTCTTCAGCCTTCCTAATAGCAGCATGGGTCAGTGCAGAGCAGCGGAAGCTCCGGGGTCTCCGTGGAGTAATTCCAATGTGGTGAGGCTAAGCTGGCTAGGATATACTGTCCCTCCCTCGTGCCTGTGCCAGGGACCTGCTCCTCGCTGGGCTTTTTGCTGTCCACATCCTGCACAGCTGATACAGTGGGGGGAAATCCTCCACTGTCAGCATACCTAGTATTTAGCAAGCCACAGTTCTGGGCTTCCTTTGAGGTTACCCTTTCACTGTACGGGAATCCTGGGGAAGTACTGGATTCTCCTGGTTAAAAAGGGTGCTGCCCTCACTAGGGCATGGGAAAAGACGGTCAACTCAGGGCTTGTCTATACAGGAAACACATCCAGTTATATTACTGTGGTTGTGCCAGTATAACTCCCCATGTGGACACTCTTACTCCAGAATAAGAGAGCCTTTTTTTTTCTGTTTATCCTAACCACTTCCAAAGCAACACAAACTAAACCAGAAAAAGACACACTTCCATCGAAGTAAGATTGCCCACACAGGGAGTTATACTGGTGCAGCTACAGCAGTTTAAATTCACACCATATCTTATCCAGGTATAACTTTCCATGTAGACAAGCCATTAGAGACTGGAAGAGATGTATATGGCTGTGACTTCGCTTGGAAAAATAGCTGTATTTTGAAAGAATGTTAAGCTAACGCATGTTAGACTAAACTGTGTCATGATCCTAGTGAAGACGAGGTAGTGGTAGTTTTAATCTTTATTAAACCTTTACCTGAACCAGCTAATACAAATCTGGTCTTCACTAGGTTAATAACACTGGTTAGTTCACAAGGATTGACTTGACTTGGGTTAAAAATGCACCTTGTTTTCATAGTGAAAACAAGGCCTAAAGATTAAAGCAGGGACCGAGAGTCAAGTCTGCTGGGTTCTGGTCCTGGCTCTGCCACTGATTTGGCAAGCAACGTTGGAAAATTCCCTTCACTTCTCCATGCCTCAGTTTCCCCATCTGTAAATTGGGATAGCAATCTTTACTTCCCCTCACTGGGGTGTTGTGAGGCTTAATTAGTTCAGGCTGAAATGCACTGTAGCACTGCGCAGCATTCTGTTATCTCCCTGCTTCGTTATGCAGTTGTCTAGCTAATAGGGCAGCCTATTGGTATTCAAAGCTGAATTTGTAGAGGTTTTCAGCAAATACCCAGGGTTCGTGCCTGTAGCCTTAGGCGTGGGGTATGTCACGTTAGAGGGATATCTTGTCGTTCTGAACCACTTAAAAAGAAATTGTAATGTATGCTTGTAAATGTCAAAGTGTAGATGTTCTGCCCCCGGAGGGGGATCGCACGCCTTGTATGCCCAGTAAAGGGCATGAAAATGGAGCCTCCCTAGGAACATTTATACATCACTGTGTCCCCTGCAGCAGAGGATGCACTGAGTCTGAAAGGGGAATTCCACTTGATAGACAGTCTTGGCACCGTGTGTGCCCTCCGTTTAGGGGTCTCCCTTTGAGAGGATGACCCTGCCCGCCTTGTTCCCATGGATTGAAACAGCATTGCTGATGTTACTGGCGGATCCAGCCAGCCTTAGGTTTGGTATGATCTGTACATAAAGGCTGGCATTTCTAAAAGAGCCTAGCAGAGTTGGGCATTGAGAGCTGGGGGCCTGATTCACCGAGGTATTTAGGTTCCTAAAGATGTAGCGAGCGGCCTAGTGGGCCTAGTTTTACAAAAGCACTTCAGTAGGTTGGGCACCGAACTCCCATTGAAAGTCACGTAATCACTTTTGTAAATCCCACTATGCACCTCTCTGCGTCTTTCGGTGCCTAAATCCCTTTAACTCTGGCCCTGAGCGCTTAACTCCCATGTGCCCCTTAGAAAAACCCAGCCCAAACCTTTATTTTTTTCTTTTAAAATAACTGCTCCCATGTTTATTGACTAGCAGAGCAGAAGTGATGGTTCATCTCCCAACTAATGCCTTGTCAGCACCTCTGTGAATGAACGAGTTTTTATTTCTAATGGAAATTGTTACATGTGGGCAACATAAAAGCAGTGGAAAGTGGCTAAGAGTATGTTTTGTTGTGTGCTTAAATTAGCTAAGTATCTGTTATGATTTCTCGTCTTTTACAGCTTATTAAACTCCCCATAGTCCGTAAATGGTGAACCTGGATATTACTTTTGTTTGCTGACAGGAGTAATTCACAAACTTCTCTCCCTTGAAGCAATTTATTAACTGACAGCTCCTCCAGCAGAAAATTGCTGGTTGTTACCCTCTCTCTTACAGCTGCTGTGGCCTCCAAGAAATGCTGTTATTTCCCTCTAGTAGGCTTCCCCATTCCTATGTTTCTGCCTTAGAGCTGCACCTCACCTGCTGGATGAATCAGTGCTCTTAAAAATACTGAATCAAGACTTCTAAAATCCTCGATCTAAAGTATTCACTGTAGTCTAGGAAGCAGGAGTGTGGTGAGCTGGTGGCTAGGTCACTGTTATGGGATGGTGGAGATCTGCCTTCTATTCAGAGTTCTGCTGTGTGACCTTGGGCAAATCATTTTACCTTTCTCTGCCTGTTTCTCTTCCCATTCTTTGTAAGCTCTTTGGGGTAGCGACTGTCTTACTCCATATTCCAACAATGCCTGGTATGGGTCCCTGGTCTTGGTTGGGGCCTCTAGGTGCTATCGTAATGAAGAAAACAACAATGGAGTGAACTATTAGGGGCTAAATTCTGAGCGGTTGCACCTGTGTAATTCCTCAGACTTCAGCGGAGTTACTTTGGATTTGCACTGCTGTAATGAAGGTCAAAATCCAACTCGAAAATCTTTGCAAAAATGCTTTTTTCATAATAGGAGAATAAAAGCTCTAACATTGCAGATTCCAGGCCTTAGAAGGAGAGCTCACTTTTACAATCTTGGGGGCCCTTTCCTTTGGTTGCAAAAACACTTCATTAGGCAGGACATCTGCATAATTGGGTTTTTGCCATAAGGGTGTTTTTTAAAAATGATGACAATACCAGACAAACCTGCCAAGAGATACAACCTTGTTTTTCTGATTACTGAATATCCAGAAAAGATGACTAAAAAGGCTCACATACGTACATTCTCTGGATTTGTGTGAGCCAGTCACTTCTGCTTTAACTCTGCGTGGTATTGGTAACTTAAGAGGCAGGATAGTCCAGCCCCTAACCTGGCCCATGAGCGATGAGGTTTTAATTCCTGGTCCACAGCAGTGGCTGATTGACAATGGGGCGAATAAACACTTAGAGGCTATTTCTCCTCATACCAGTTTGTGAAGGAAAATGAATGCTGGTTAAGAAACTGTGGATGAGGGAGAATCAGATGCTCCGGCCAGGCCTACACGTAAACGTTAGGTCAACCCAGCTACGGAATTCTTCCGTTGACCTAGCTATTGCCTCTCGGGGAGGTGGATTAATTACAGCTCCAGGGGAGGCCTTCCCCTGACTGTAGCGAGCGCCTACACTGAAGCGCTGCAACTGTGCCACTGTAGCGGTTTAAGTGTAGACGTGGCCTGAGTGTAGAAAATACGTGGAGCCAAATTCTCTTCTGTGTTACGCTGGTGCAGTCCCAGGGACTTCAGGTAACCAGTACTAAAGAAACTATGGGCCAGATCCTCAGCTGCTGTAAATTGGGGTCACTCCGTGGGTCAGTTTTGACTTACTCCAGCTGAGGATCTGGCCCCATATCCCTAAATAGAGCAAGCTAATGTCAATGTCCTTCACACTTCTAATGCTCCATGGCCCAATCCTACATTCCTCGTGCATCCCCAACTCCCATTCTTCCCCATGGGAGCTTTCAGCATGCAAGGCATCCAGGATCAGGTGCTTAAAGATCAAGTACTGCTGTTAAGTCTTATCTAGGTGAACCATTACTGTGTGGCAAGCTGGCGTGGCAAGCTACAGAACACTGGTGTGCCACAGACTCTCTGTGTGGATCCTGCTACAGCCCTCTAAATTTTTCCTAGTGTGCAGTTAATTACACAGTCTAAGAGCAGAGTGCACTAGGGAGCTTTTAGTGCATGGTAGCAGGATCCACATGGACAATTAGTACATGGCACACTCGTGCCCTGTGGATTTGCACTCCAGCTGGCCACAGAGTAACTTGGCCTAGACAGATCTTTTGTTACTCCCAGGCAACTTTTCACCACACCATAAATATTTCCTTTTAAAGCTGCATTACAGGTCTGTGCTTATTGTCTGATAGCATTTCACTATTTGCCATTGAATACCCTTATCTCTGTTAATATAAGCCCTGAAAAGGGGTCATTGGCCTGGGTCACCTCTCCTTTGGAACGAAGTCTTTTTGTTCTGGCTCTGTACAGCCCCTGCCACAATGGGGTCCAGATTCATGAGGTTCTGCGTGCTACGATAATACAAACAATAGCAACCTTGGAAGACCCCTTCTATCGAATCTCCCCCGGAATCATTCTGTCAGGAGAGGATGACTGCCTGTGCAATGGGGAGTGATTCTACCCCTGCATCTCCTGGGCTCGTCTCCACTGGCTCGGGGCCACTGTGCTGCATCTCCCTGACCGCACGGCTCCCCAGGAGAAGCACTGTCATTGCTCTCCCCAGTCACTGATGCTCCTAGGGTCCCCATTAATAGTGTGGAGGAGTTAACAGTCCAGGCTGCGGTATCTCAGCTGGCTTATCCATGGGGCTTGTAGAGCACAATGCCAGGGCCCTAGGCCCCCCTCTCTGAAGCTACATATCCCTGACCCCAGGGAGGGGGTGACCAGTGCCTGGGGCCGGGGAGATGGCACTATGGAGGCGGTGCTTTTGGCCAGACGATCTGGCCCTTTGACATTTATAAAATGCCCTTTCAGAGCTGTTAAGTATTCCGGGTCCGGTGATGGATTCCATATACACACATTTTGTCCACTGGCACAAAGCAAAGAATGTTTCACACAATGACCCAATGTTTGCTACAATAAAGCCGTCCTTCTTCTCCCTTCCACAAAAGGAGCCCTCAGTGGGGTTGCATAATGGGCTTGGGGCTCCTTTGGCATCTGAATCGGCACACAGAAGGTGTTATTAAATTAGCACTGGGGAGCAAGTGTTTGGCTTCTGAGGGCTGTAGTGGAACCAGAGGAGCAAGGAGATGAAAGCGAACCATGTGCTAATGGCTCCTCTGCTCTTCTTTTCCTCATCTGTTAATGTCCCGATTTAATTAACCTGAAAATCAACCTATAGGTCGTGATGGTTGTGTTAGGGCTCAGTATGCTCACGGCAAGTATTAATGGTGATGTTCCACCATGAAAATGTCCCATACCAATTAGTAGCAGGAATGATAACTCTGCTAGAGTTGGGTGTAGCATTTTTGTAGCTGGGTTGGTCCCTGGATAAGGTGGGTGAGGTCATATCTTTTTATTGGACCCTCTTCTGCTGGTGAGAGAGACAAGCTTTCAAGCTGACACAGATCTGAAGGGCTCTGTGCAGCTTGAAGATTTCTCTTTCACCAGCAGAAGTTGGTCCAATAACAGATATTACCCCACCCACCTTGTCTCTAACTTTTCTATAGGAAGTTTGAACTGTCCTAGAAAATTGAATAGAGAATTTTACCCCTGCTCTTGAATGCTATCAAATGTATTTTTTAAAAAAGTCCTATAGCAATGGACTCTCTGAGATTCCTCACTTGTAAAGAAAACCCAAACTATTACAACTGTCTATTGATTTTCTGTATCCCATAGCACTATACTGTATGGACAGCTGCTTAGGACATGTTCATGCCTCCTCTCATCTATCCTGGGCTCATCACAGCTTGAAGGCCCTTTTGACGTGGGAAACTCTCCCACTGACAGCAGCAGGAGTCTCATCAAGGTTCATTGTACTGCACAATGTATGGATCACAGTGTGACACACCTGTATGTCTACACTGGAGTTGGAGATGTAATTTCCAGCTGGGTTACATGGACCATGCTAGTCTGATGGAGCTAGCGTGCTAAGAACAGCAGGGTAGCTGCAGTGGTGTAAGTGATAGGATGGGTTGACCGCCCCAAGTTTCAGATGGGATCATATTCGGGGCAGCTAACTCACCCCACTGCTCATGCTGTCATGGCTACACTTCTATTTTTAGCTTGATCAGAGCTAGCGTGGGTATGTACTGCCAGCTGGGGTATTACACCTCTAGCCCCCGTGTCACATCTCAGCCAGCTCTCTGCTGTGCGTTGCAGAGGATAGCACATTGCACAAACCACAAGATGAGGGAGATTGTGGTGGTAGTGGCGACGGCAGCTGATCAGAAGGATCTCCATTCCCCTCAGCATATAGGTGCTCTGCAGCTTCAGGACGTGGTGTGGGGTAGGATCAGGGGAAGGAGACAGGCATCAGCTGCTCTCTGTAGTATGCTCCCTGTGTGTCTAGGAAGGTTTCCAAGTAGCCAGCTGACAGCCAGAAAAATGGTCCTGGATGGTTGCCCAGCCACCCTTTGGCCCCTATGACTTCACCCTCCAGTGCTGTCGACAAGGGGATCATGTTGTTGCCATTACCAATGTGGGCCACGTAGCAACCCAGCTCCTGAATGGAGTGATTTGGCCCAGGGAGCTGTTCAAAGATCCTCAGATGCTTCTGCTCTCTCTAAGTGCCTGAGCCCCTGTCATTGATTAAAAGGGGTGGGTGGGAGAGAGGCATCCCTGCCCCCCAAGGAATGATGTGGAGGCAACTCTGCAGAGGTGTGGGGTTTCCTGCATCCCATATGGCCATTCCCCCTAGGGGCTAGAATGCAGCCCTGGTGAACGGAAACCAAACCAAACCAGGTTTTACAAGCCCATCTGGTTCTGATGTGGGGTTCTCTTTTCTGCAAGTCTTTTATCTCATTTACGTTCCCCTCCGCCCCCCGGCGATTGCCCTACAGACTTTCCACTCCTTTATCTGTCCATATCATCTGAGAACAGTGTCCACACACAGTAATATTTCCGTGTGCCTCTCCTTCTAACTTGTGCGGTTTCCTTCGTGCTAGTCCTGGTGGACCAGGTTCTTGATGATCTAGCCTGTGGAGTGTTCCCAAACCATATTCTCCAGCAGCTGTTAGGGTCCTTATTCTGTGCTACTCCTCTTCTCCGCCAAGGTGACTCCAT
Organism: Terrapene triunguis; assembly: GCF_002925995.2. Lineage (NCBI taxonomy): Eukaryota > Metazoa > Chordata > Testudines > Emydidae > Terrapene > Terrapene triunguis. The sequence continues at coordinate 5,231,509 of NW_020664589.1, read as the reverse complement.
TTAAATCTCTGTGCTCTGCTAGCATACAGTGCAATGGTGCATCAGCCCAGACTTTTTAAACCCCTGCCATGCTCATGTGCTGTTAGGGACCCAAATTGGGCTGTTAAATGCGCTTGTGCATTGCAGTGGCAAGAATTTTTTTGAATCACTAGGTGGTGTCCGACTGGAGTGCATTGTACAATCCATGCACCCTGTATAAAGTATGTACTGTCACAGATCCAAATAGAATCCCAGGCGGGCAGCCACCCTTTGGTACCAGAAATCAAGATTTTCCAACAGGGCCTTCCACTGCATGAACGCCGAGAGCTAAAAACTTGTTGGCTTCCGCGTGGTTAATCATTTGAAATAGTAACCAAGCAATTTATGTTGCTGTGTCTTAATAGTCTCCCTCCCCAAAATATTCCTGGCTTGCACTGCAAATCCAATTCAGTTCTCACTCTTCAAGTATTAAACTGTGGGTCTTTTCTTTCAAGTCTTTGGATTTTTTATGGGCACAATTGCTCTGGTAACAGGGCTTTTTTTGTGATTTCAGCATGTTTATACCATTGACCTTTGCTTCGAAAAGTGTTCAACAGTCTTCACTGGGCTGGAGCTCTGAAAGGGAGTGTTGTAAGGGCTTTATCCTATAGAAGCAGTGACCACAGGCAACGCTTTATATTTGCTGAATGAGTTAATCTTACACATGCAAGACTTGGCTCTATGCTGTGTGTAACGTGGAGAAAAGTCCTCCTAGAGAAGCATTGATACCAAACTTTCCAAAACTTTTTAAAAATAACTTCCTATCCTGTTATTTTTAATCTAACAAGTAAAATCCATGGGTGTTGTCCCAAGAACACTACATTTTAAGTACAGAGGAGTCCTAGGAAAAAAACTGTTTAAAATGAAGCAGGAGTCTGGCTGGAAAGATGTTGCTGGGGAGGATGGTCCTGTTAAAATAAATGCCTGGTCAATATTAAGGTGAGAAAATAATAGGGAATGCCCCAGAATCAAGGGAAATGAGCCCAGGAGGCTAAATTTGAATCCGCTCTAGGAAATGGGACTTGTGGGACTACTCACATGAGGGACTGGGCCCTTAATTTGTACGCCATCTCCGAATACTGTCCGGAGTTAAACCTGGTTAGAGTTCAGTTTGAAATCAGCAATAGCCAGGCAGAACAACGGCTGTGTTTTTCAGCTGAAATTTGAAACGAGGCAGAGCTAATTAGCAAAGCAGAGAGCAACAAGGACCTGTTCTGACTGAGCTATGCCCTTTGCAGGAACAAGAGGGATGGGGACACTTTGCACTTACCCTATCTTTGAGCCTTTGGGCTGCTCTAACTTGCACCTGGCTGCTCATGGCCACAAGGAACCATTTCAGAAACTGGGAGTAGCTCCAATATTTCCCCTTTTCCTCTGACCATGATGCCAGGGGAGTGGGATAGACCCATTGTGTTGGCTCTTTGCCACAAAGGGATTACCTCTAAATCAAGGGAATTTCTCTAGGGGCCATATCCACCCACTTTATGGCCTCTTTGCACTGCTGGAGCAGCATAAAGGAGCCCATTCTTCTTTGCATTATAGCTCCTTTATGCTACTCCAGCAGTGGCCACTGGGATTTAAGAAAGCTAAAAACCATACTGCTGAAAGAAGAAGAGTTGCAAGGGACCATTCAAGATGGAAATGCATTCTGCACATCACCAGGGTTACATCTCACCAAGTGTCTCTCCTGCTGCATCTCCCTGGTAGCCAAGTTCCTAGCGCTCTTCAGTGTATTTCAACTGACAATCCCTGTGAGATAGGGAAGTGCTGTCATCCCCATTTTATAGGTGGGGAAGTGAGGCCAAGAGAGATCAGGTGACTTGCCTAAAGTCACATGGGGAGATTGTGATGGTGCAGGGAATTGAACACAGGGCTCCAAAGTCCCACACTAGCCCCCTAACCGCAAGACCATCCTTCTTCTAGGGGAGCAATATGTGTGTGTTGGGGGCAGGAGGATTACTCGTCACTTTCACACAGGTACAACGCAGCACGGACCCCTCAGCCTCCCTCAGATCCCTAGTGCATTTGATGATCCAGTTCAAAATTGCTTTATTTATTTTAAGCCCTCTCTGGGCTTGCTCCAGTCCCCCTCACAGATCTAGTCTGTCTCCTCCCTCTCCATTCATACCTGCCCTGGTTAGCACTGGCCTATGCTATCTCCCCCTTCCCACAACTACTGCCATTCTTGATGAGAGAGCCTTCTTCTGTCCATGCAGAATAGTTGTGGGAGGGCAGAAAAGGCTATGATGTAGCCATGGTGGCGTGTGCAATGGATTTCTATCTTGAATGGTCCCTTACAAGTTGTCTTCCTTTGGCAAGAGTCAGAATGGGAGGATTTAGGTTTATTAAACCCCTCAAAATTGTAGCTTCCAACCACATTCGTGGTCAGGCTCATGCTCTACTTCCTTCAACCTCAGCTGTATAAATAAACCCCCTGTAATCTTCTGCACGCTGGACACAACGCCACTGTTGCAACCACTTGTTCTCAACTGATTCAAGACTGCAACTTGCCAGGACCATAAGTAGCTCCTTGCTTCTGACAAGCTCAAACCAAAGGATGTTAAGAATACACCGTAACTTTTGACACTAAAAACTGCTGTTTCCTCGCCTCAGCTGTTTTTAATGGCCATTTTTCTGCTTCAGATAAGAGTTTTATCATAATACCAGGGAGATGAAGGTCATATAAGTACCTTATATATAATAGAATATTTTCTTTGTTGTAATAGAACCCAGGAGTTCTGACTCCTAGCTTTGTGCTTTAACCATCACTGCAAGCTTCCTCTTTGTTCTGTCTCAGATGAGTTCTAGCTTATAAATCCGATGTATTTCAGTCAGTTTATACAATGAAGCTAGACTAGTTCATGGATTCTTGATCTGGGAGGCACAACTATTCCGCCCTTGTCCGTACTGGTAGATGGGATGAGGTCCCAGCTAGAGGGGAAAGGGAGTCCTGCTATGGCATAGGTTTAGAATGACAGGTCTAGTTGGTTTCACTTTCTGACTCTATCAGTCTAATCAGTCTTGTTTTCTACAGAGCTCTTAGCTCCATGACACTAGCTCTGTGCTGCAAATCCTGCAGGAGAAATGTTCAAATGCAAATGAAAAATGGTTTCCATTTGCTTTGGGTTTAAACATCACTAAAACATTTCAATTAACTTTAGGTTTTGTGAAACCCTATTTTTATTGTCAAAGCTACATTTTGGGACTGAGCTGTCTAACAGCATCTCTTTAAATTCTGCCTCTGCCGGCTGCAGTTCCTGATACGACGTGGAGGCTAATGAAACATATTTCTTGCTCGTTTCTGTAATCAGTCCATTAAACGTGTCTGAAATTCATATTTTGAAAGTATTTCTTTGTTTAGCCTCTTGGGCTAGATTTGTGGGTTTTCCTTCTGTGTGTGTGTGTGTGTGTGTGTGTATGGGGGGGGGCGCTTTGGGTATTTCCTATTTTTGCCAAGCAAACTATTAAGAGAAATACCAAAGTATGTTAATTTTTTTAAATGGTGCTGTCCAAAAACACTGTAATCTACAGCGTTTAATTAAAAACAACACATAAATAGTACATCCAGCTATTCTGGACCTCAGCCCCTGTTAGTGTTAATCGGCTTTTCATAGATGCGGTTAGTTGTCTCTTCTTCCCCTGCAAGAACTGTCCAGAATAATTGATGTTTGTTTAGGATGGCACAGCAAATGCTGAGATGCTGAATAAAAGGCGGGGAATTAAGAAGCACTGGAATGTGTGTTATACATGGATATGTATATTTTGCCCTTCAATAGCTCCTTCCATATGGAAATCTCAAAGTGTCTTACATGCATTAATGGATTAATCCTTAGAACTCCCACCCCCCCACATACTCACACGAGATAAGGCGATATTATTGTCCCCATTTTACAGGTGGGCAGATCAAGACCCACAGCTGTTCTGAAGCACCATCGATTGGCTCTGTGATCTTTGGCAAGTCACTTTGCATCTCTGAACTTTCCCATCTGTAAAATGGAGACATTACTTACCCACGGTTGTGAAGTGCTTTGAGATTTTTCAGGTGAAAGGTGCTACGTAAAGGCTCATTACTCCAAAGCCTGTTGAGGTCACTGGAAAGACTCTCATTGCCTTCTGTGGGCTTTGGAGCCGCTCATAGTGGTTGAGATTGAAATAGAGCCCAATTCTAGTCCCCATTCTAGTTCTGGCCCCTGGAACCATGCTATCGTTGCTATAGATGGCTGGTCTGGTCCAAAGGAAATGACATTGCCCGTTTCTCAAGGAGAACCTTTTAAAAAGTTCTGAAATATTGGGATAGCCGGATATGGTGGGGGAATTTTCTTCATTTTTAGTTTCTAGCCTGGATCAGAACTTCAAACACTGAAATATCCCTGATCTCACAAAATTTCCAGTCCGGTTTTGTACGCTCAAAGAGATTTGTAGAAGCTTTGGTTAAGCATCTGATTTTAGGGGGTTACTTATCTGAACCAAACTCAAACTCCAAACTGTCGTCGTCCTCTTTCATTTGCTGCTACATCGCAGTAGTGCCCAAAATGGTTTAAGTGCTTTCCAGTCACAGAGGAAGACACTTTGTCCTCAAAAATTCACAGTCTATGACAAGGGTCACCCATTGCTATCAATACCTAGAGATGTGTAAGTCAATGAGAGAGCTCTTTCAAAGGGAGGGATGAGTCATTGAGTTGCTGTGCTCAGAAAGGGACCATTATCAGACCATAAAGTGTGAACTGAAAGCTAATACAGGGTCAAATTCTGTGTGCAGTTACACCCACACAACCCCATGAACTCAATGAGGTAGTACAGGTGTTTTGCACCCCAGTAGTACTCCCTTGTGTTTTATATTCCAGCAGTTACATTTCTGGTGAACATTTGCTGCATGTGCCTGACATTGTAAGAGGAACAGATTCCCCCTCGGGGAAGGAGAGCATTGCACCCATGAGACTGAGAACAGAAGTTACCGAGTCGTCAAGTAGCACATATAAATTTCTTGGGTTTTTTTTCCTCCGCAGCTTTGGAAAATGCCAGTGTAAAGTTGGGGTAACCGGCTTCAAGTGTGACCAGTGCCGCGATGGATACTACTGGGTCAACCAAACCAGCTGTGAACCATGCCAGTGCAATAACTATTCCAACAGCTGCGATGTCTTAACAGGTACAATACTTCTGACCGCTTAGAGCCAAGTTCTCCTCCATAACGTTGGTGGGGCTCCATTGACGTCAGCAAGGTTGCAGTGGTGGGTGAGTAGTGGATTGGGTCCTTACCATCTAGTCCAGAGTACATCTACATAGCAAGCAGAAACCCGCGGCACTGAGTCTACAGGCTCAGGCTCACGTGGCTCGATTCTACGGTACTAAAAATAGCTGCATAGACATTTGGGCCCCTCCGTAGGTTTCGGAGCTCAGGTTCCAGCCCAAACCGGAACGTCTACACAGCTAGTTTTAGCTCCACAGCCCAAGTCTATAGACCTGAGCTCTGAGACTTGCTGCTGTGGGTTTCTGCTTCCTGTGTAGATGTACCTGTAGTCAACTGTCCCCTGATTTCTGCCATTGTATTTAGAGTCATAGAGTTTAAAGCCAGAAGGGACCACCAGATCATCTAGTCTGACCTCCTGTGTAACACAGGCCACTAAATACCACCTAGCCATCTGCACACCAAGCCCAACAACCAGAATTAGACAAAGTATTACAGCCCTCAGAAGACTAATCTCTCCAATCTTATCCCTTTGATTTGTATCTTTCATTTAAGTGTACTTGTGTATAGGGCATAAAATCATCTACTTGCACCACAAACTCTATCGTTTTGGATCTGATCCTCTTCCCATTGAAGTTGGTGCGGGCTTTGCCATTCACTTTGATAGCAATATTGAGCCTTTATTATGTCTAGGGCTCCAACTAGGAATCCAGGGCCCCATTGTTCTAGACCCTATACGAACACATAACCAAAAGATGATCCTGACCCGAAAGAGCTTACGTTTTGCTGTACCTTCTATTCACCAGAAGTATGTATTATTCAGGTGTTGGCTGAATGCAACCCTGTATTGTCACAAATAACATTGAGCGCTGCAGAAATGGGCCATTCATATTTGTTTCTGGTTTTTAATGCATTTGCCTCCTGTCCATTTTGTGTTGACTTTCCTTGAACGTTGTGATCCATTTACACATGTTTTCTGTGCTGAAAAAAGTAAATTGCCTTTCTGTGTCCCTTCACACCAGAAACCCAAAGAAAGGCAATATCATGTGACTTATACGACCTATCCCAGCTCAGCAACAAAGCTCCAATTTTGAAATTCAAACTTATATTGATGAGCCACAGAGTAAAATAAAACTCACCAAAATTTTGTCTAGTGAGTTACAAATAGGCCATGAATTCAAGAAGTTAGCAGCTTGTTTGCCAACAGCCTGTGAGCAGAAAGACACAGAATTAATCAAATGAATTATTTGTTTGTAATTATTTGCTCTGTTCTAGTATTTATTACTACATTGTCTGCGCATTTCTAACAAAGACACAGAGTCAATATTGACAGTCACAGAATTAACTCTTAGCAGATAACACCCTCATTGCTTTTTACAGAAGAACAAGTTTAATGGGAAATCTAGCAGATATTAGAACTTTTTTCGGTGTGGCCCTGATTCAGCAAAGCACGTGCTCATATACTTAATTTTAAGTATGTGATTAAGTCCCATTGAAGTCATGGGACATAAGAACATGTTTCAAGTTAAGGTGTGCTGAAGTGCCTGGCTGAATCAGAGCCTTTATGTGTGTTTTTTAGCTATTTGATATGGAATTACGTACCAAAAAAGAAAACAAAAAGCCAACTAAGCCCTTGATCTTGCAGTCAGTCTATGGAGGCAAAACCCTTTGCCATGAGTGTTAAAGGTTCGTCTTTATAGATCAGATTGCAGAATCGAAGCCTAACCGTGTTACTGTTAATTTAATCTATGATGGAACGGTAGGGAGTTCCTGTTCTTTCTTTACTCGCATTTCCTTTTTATTGTTGAAGCAGAAAAACAGGTAGTAAATTAGATCTGATTTCTAACAAGTAATGTATGCATGTAGCTCTTGATATGAACTAGAGATTGCACTTTGTTTGACCTTTCCAGCTTTATATAAAAGTGTGTATTCCTTGTCAATGTCAAAGTTTCTATTGCATTAATACTGTGTTGTGGGCTCCCTCTTGTGGCTAATTGAAAACCTACATTGTTTTGACAAATCCCAGTTGGATAATGTGACGGAATTTCATATAAAGGATGTTTTCTCACAGTATGTTGTATGGATACAGGTTCATTAGGTTTTAGTGTGTTAAAGAAAAAGTAGTTAGGGCAGGCAGACTGGAAATCAAGAATCCCGGGCTTTATTCTTACACATACTGCCTTGTATAAGTCACTTCACCTCTCTTGTGTCTGACTGTATTCATCTGTAAAATAAGTGTAGCAACACCTACCTACCGGAGGAGCCACCAGGCTTAGTTAATGCTTGAAAGGTGCAATCAGAATGGAAACTGTTCTGAAATATTAATGCTTTCCACAGAGAAGAAAGTGATCCCTGGGCCAAAACCTTTAGGATGCTTTGTACAATTGAGTATCAGAGGGGTAGCCGTGTTAGTCTGGATCTGTAAAAAGTAACAGAGTCCTGTGGCACCTTAAAGACTAAGAGATGTATTGGAGCATAAGCTTTCGTGGGTGAATACCCACTTCGTCAGACACAGTGGGTATTCGTCTTGCGTCTGACAAAGTGGGTATTCACCCACGAAAGCTTATGCTCCAATACATCTGTTAGTCTTTAAGGTGCCACAGGACTCTTTGCTTTGTACAATTGAGTGACCTATTGGTCCATTGGCAATGCAGCCAGTTGGAGTATTGCAGAGGAAGATGCTTGCAACTCCTGCTGATGGGAAAGGATGTGGTCTTGAAATGGAGAGGTCTGCACAGAAAATGTGTGCAGTTATTCCAGATTTAGGGCAGCATAACCGAGAGCAGAGTCTAACTCAAGTGCCTTAAAGCTGACTAGGTGAGACCACCTCTAGTAGTTGACTCTCCGTGATTCATTCAACCCTTGGTCTCCATGGTGAGATTGCCAAAAGAGGTTGCAATTGGGGGGGCGGGGGGTGTGGTTTCCATCTTGTGGAAATCTCTCCCACCGAGACCACCAGCTCATGTCATACAGGCCACTGTACAAGAAGCAATGACTAGAAGACTGAGTTATGGAACACTGCAAGCATCCTTAGTCACCGCCAGCCTTCGCCATACGGTCAGCTGGTTCCAAAAAGCAATACCCAGCCAGTTATTCATTCTCCCATTAATCGGAGGATCAAATACCAGGACAAATTGTATTTGCTTGGAGACTCCCAGTCCCCAGGGTCACTGGTGCACCAGCAAAGAAAGACAAAGAGTAATGTAATGTACCTGGACTTGCATGATGCTTGAACAGCCTTGATTGATGTTATAAGGAACAATATTGTGTTTAAACTCTAGTCTGAACATGAACCTGATGGGGATTTTATATGCCTGGTTGCCGCTGATACTAGCATTTTGTCCCCCCAGAACCCTGACAGCGTAGCTCAGCCAGTGTGCACTCTGTAACTATGCTGCTCTGCGCCATCCTGGTTTGTGGAGAGGCTGCTTTTACCTTTCAGAGGCTTGTACTTGGGATTTAATCAAATAAGCTTCCCCTGGGTCACCTCCACCCCTCAGTAAGACGCTTGTTGAAGCAGATGATGTTCCTGTTGATGGATGAGCTTTCGATAGGGGCTGCATTTATATTGCTAGCAGGATTTGCTTCCTTTGTTTGCAGTAATATCAAATTGAATTTGACAAAGGGCTAGATCATGCCACAAGGGCACAGCCTCTAGTAAGGCAATGTGTTGCTTTGCTGTTCCAGGAGCACCCCAGAGAAGTAATTTTGGCTCAGGAACCCCCAATTCCTTCTCTGCTCCCCCAGCCGTTCTCCAGGGGGTTAGTAATTTGTTGCTGGTCTAGACCAGCAACAAATCCTCCCACACGCCCCTGGCTCAGCTCTGCTGGTCAGTGCATTGGGAATGGAGCCACACCCCACACACTCAGACCCAAGGTCCGGGTAACCTGTGCAAGGGGGTTCTTACTCCTCCTCATGTCCTCATATCATTGCAGCCTGCATCGCATGCCCAATCTCCAAAACTTGAGAGCAGTGCTACTGGCATTAGGAGTGAGCCTGGTGTCAGTGAATTTTGATTGGCAGAGAGGCCAAAGACAGATGCAATATAGACTTTTAACTGAATTCTTTGGTTAACTTAAACAGTGACACTGCAGTGGTAGAACAAGTGTACAGCAGAAATCAAGAGAGCTGTCCTCGACATCCCCAGGGTGATCCTTACAGGACCTTAACCCATCATTCTGACCATTATAGGTATTCCCAAGGCACCAAAAATCAGTGGGGCTACTTGTGTGAGTGAGGGTTGGCAGGGTGACGCCCTTACTCACCAGGACTGATACAGGCTAGGATATTTCTCCTGGAGGATTTTAATTGCATGAATTTATTAGAATACGTAGGCCTACATTTTCAAAAATTCCGAGTGATTTTGGGTGCTTATGTTTTTGACTGCCTAACTGGGGGCGGGGGGTGGCTGGTGGTTAGAAAGGATTGAGGTGCCCCAAATCAGATCCTTTGAATGTGTCTTAGGTTTAGCCCTAACAAAAGGGGCATCCAAAATCACTAGTTACTTGTGAACATTTAGGCTGTGCAATATAGGGGTGTGTGTGTGTGTGTCTCTCTCTCTCTCTCTCTCTCTCTCTCGATATAGACATATAAAAATATCCTTGATTAAAATGTTCTGCTGCTGCTGTTGCTAAATGAATCGTCTGTTGTTTTTGTTGATTTCTCTTAGGCACCTGTTTGAACTGCCAAGGAAATACAGAAGGAAGCCACTGTGAAAAATGTAAGGTGGGCTTCTTTAGAAGCATCCTCCCAAGCCACGATTGTAACCGCTGCCCATGTTCAACAGTGGCATCTACCGGCAGTTGCCAAATAAGTAAGGCTCTTTTTGTATGCTAGTGAAAGCAACTTCTTTCAATATTTTTCACAGCTAAATTGTACTCCGGGCAGATTATCCTAGTGCGCCAGTTTGTAAGCTTTGCCTTTGAATCCCTCTTTCATGGGAACTGGAGTGTGTTATTGGAAGTGACACGTGACATTTAGGAGTGCAGGATTTATTGACAGTATTCTTGGAGTATTTTTGATGCTTCTTGTGAGAGCAAGAAACCACTGAAAAATCTCCCTTGCTGCAGGCGCTAGCTGTTACGTGTTACTGTGGTTATCCTGGTGGTTTCCACTGCTCGTTTTAAGTGTCTTTATTGTTTTGCAGACAAAAAGACATAGCTACAGTGGAGAGCTAGTCTGTGTTATCAGCAGTGGGTGAAATTCATCCTTCTGCAGAAAGTTAGCAACAGGCCTATGCAACCCTTAATTCCTACTTAAGTGGAACTGCATCAGTGCATAGGCAACATGCTGGCCCTTTGCCCAGGGGTAAATTTCACCCAGTGTACACAGAAAATAGACCTGCCACAAATAATCTGTGCTCTTTGCTTGGCTGCAGGGCTTGTGAAGATGTCTGTGCCTTACAGGTTTTGCAATGTTGCTTTGAGCTCTTGCCACCTCATTACTAGAGAGATAGAAAAGGGGTGATGGGATGAAATTAATCGGGAGGAAATTTAAGCTGCCGTCCCTAGCCATGTAAGAGACTCCCAAGAGAAGAGAGACGCAAGGCCCTGTTGCTTGGGATTTTCAAATTAATTTTGGACAAAATGTTAGAAAACAAACTATTGGGATCAGTCCTGCACTAGTGGGGAGATGGCCTTAGTAGGTGGTTGGTCCCTTATTTGAAGACTGAATTTTTGTGATGCCCGTACATTTACTATAAAAGCAAGAATAAGGAACAGTATTAATGATAACAAGGCTAGGCCTATGTAATTTGTGTGTGTTTTCAAGAGGTTGGTGGTGAATGCTTGAGTTCTAAGGCAAATGGTGTGAGTGGGAGTCACCTTAGCTTTAGGTTGTAATAACATTTTCAACGCCTTGTGATTTCCCCTGCCCCACTTCCCCAGGTCAAGATGATCTAAAAAGTTCTTGTCCATCCATAACTTCCATGGTGTAGTCCCAATGGGCCAGATGCTCCGTGCAATCCATCACTCAAGACAGATGTGTCCTGAAGTAGATTGACTGGAAATATGCTAACTGTACTCCGACTGGGCACCAAGATTTAGAAACCTAAAAATGTTTTTTTTTATTTTTATGGCGCAGCATAGATCTACAGGGCTGAACAGAAAGACGTCCCTGCTGCAAAGCGCTTGCATTTTAAAGATGTGAGTGTTCAGCTTTTACACAGGCAATCTCCCATTGACTTTAGAACCTGACTGCAAATGAGTGTGATGCAGAGCAAACATGCAAGTGGTACAAGGAACATTCTTTCACAGAGCTCGTTCAGTGATATTTACATGGGCTCTTTTTTTTTTTTTTTTTCAGAACCTGGTCAACACGCTCCAACGTGTGACAGATGCAAAGCCGGATACACAGGCCCGAACTGCGACCAGTGTGACAATGGCTATTACAATTCCGACAGCATCTGCATTAGATGTAAATGTAACGGGAATGTAGCCCCCAAGCAGTCACCCAAGGTGTGCAAGCCAGACACAGGGGAATGCATTGGCTGCCTCCACAACACGGCCGGGTTCCATTGCGAGGAGTGTCAGGAAGGTTATGTCAGAGACCCGGAGGGAGCCAACTGCACCAAGAAAGGTAAACCCTTTCAGTGTCCGTGTTTCCTAAACAGATCAGCCGCATGCAAGCTGCCTGGGGGTGGGGAAGGAATATTGGGTATATTTATTCCTGGAGGGATTTGCTGTTGAAGATGAAGCAGCTTTAGCATCTTCCAAGGTGGAAACTCATTCCTTTAAAAGGGTCAATCCAAGTGGGAAGCTGGAAGAAAGTTCCCCCTGTAGCCATTATAATGTTTTCTCAAGCTTCATTTTCAGTTACCGAGAGCCTGTCTGAACATTGCCTACGTTGAAAGGAGCAGCATGATGTTTCTGACGCACGGCTAATCTTTGGCATTCTGGAAGTGGCTCTTGACAGACAGTTCTCTCTACAGCTTGAGACAGCAGGCTGTGGGAGGGCAGAATCTTCTAGGTTTTGGCACAGAAAAGTATTTAAGAAAGTTCCTTTCCTGCAGTGAACTTTTGTGTGTGTTTTCATGCGTGTTTGTGCACTTGTCTGTATAAAAAGAGACACTAATATATTCATCTTGCTTGTATTATACAGAAGGTCAGACTAGATAATCTAATGGTCCGTTCTGGCTCTAAAATCCGTGAATTGGAGATTCATCTAGGTTTTCGGTAATTCATCTGTTCCCCAAAACCGTGGCAGGCAATATCATGAAATAAACTGAAACAAAAGATTATGTATAATTTGGTTTGTATCCTGATTTCTAGAGCTGGATGCAAACTCTTAACCCCCCAGTGAGTTGCGTTATTTGACTACATTCAGTAGCACTTCTCACGTCAGTAAGGATTTACAGGATTGGCACCTTATAAAGGCTTTTTATCATAACACAGAGTGCTTCAAAGTGCTGTGCAGGCCTTAACCAACTGCTTAGAACAACTCTGTGAAGAACTATCACCTCTGCTTTGTAGCTGGGAAACTAAGGCACCGAGCGCTTAGCAACTTGACCAAAGCCACACAACAAATCCAGTGGCAGAGCAGGGATGTGAACTCACTGTTGCCTGGTTTGGGGCCTCTTATCATTCCTCATCCTCATTGCATCTAATACTCTCAGGTGCATGGTGGTAATGAAGAGGCTACCTCATAACAGTATAGCCCTGAATAGAATGGTAGAAAGTTCTTCTCCCATAGTTCTTCTCCCAGTGGTTGTCAGTAAGTTACTCCACTAGATAGACTGCAGGCTCCATGCATGTGTGGTTGTACATAGGAAGGAGAGCGCAGAATTCCAAAACGTATCAGGACCAAATTCATCCCTGCTGTTCCAAGAGATTTAATTCAAAGGCATTACAGTAGGGAGCTGATGTAACCTTCATTCTCTTACTGATCCCTGAACGGACAGACTGCAAGATTGTTGTCTGTGCAGGGAAGAGAGATGATTAGTAAAAAATTTAATATTCATCTGCTGTAACTTTATGTATGGCTGTCTCTGCAGGGTTGCAGATAGCAATTTCACACTGGTCCATCCGTTGTAATGCATTGGTTTTGTGTGTAAGGGATTGACTGACCTTGTCCCATAGTAACATACATGCCTTTGCTTTCGAATGACCCTTTCCAGCCCGCACCTCTCCTGCCACTTTAATGACATGGTGAGATAGCTGATTACTGACTTGGGAAAATACTCCCCTCCCGTCTCACGGGCAGCTGAGGCAGCTATCATGTTTCCTTGACACCTGTTTTCCTTTCCATGTTAATATTTAAAAGATCTGCATTTTTGTTCCCTGTTTGCTGAATGTTGCTCGACCATGAGCGGAGATGGTGGAGGCACTGCGTGCAAGCAGATTTTAGGGCCAAGATTTTCAGAAGTGACTAGTGAATTTGGAGGCCTCAATTTTGGGCAGCCCAACTTGAGGCAACTAAAAGGGGTCTAATTTTCATGGGGTGGATGCTCAGCAGGTCCTTTTAAGGAGTCTCGGGTTGGGTACTGAGAAAACTGGAGCACCGAAAATAACTAGCCACTCACGAAAACTGATCCTTTATGTTTGCTTAGTCACAAGAGCAGACTAAAGCAGGATCCTTGAAGCAGTCGGGATTTGGGCCATGATCTTTTGAGTTCCTTTAATTTGGATCCATGAAGTGCTGGGCTCAGGGATCAGTGGTGTCAACGCAGCAGCTGACATCACAGATCTGTCTGCTCAAGTACTGCAGCAAACCTTTGTGGATGCAGGCTCCATTGCGCCATAATAATTCATCTCACAGAGATATACTAGTTTCCTCCTTCTCTTGATTATAGTTAAATGTTGTTGGAATATTCTAGTGGAAAAGGCACTGACTGCTATAGGGAAGGCTGAAAAAGTGTTTTCATTCTGACCCTCCCTGTTTTCAGTTACTGCAAGATGCATGTGTGGTTGTACATAGGAAGGAGAGGGCAGAATTCCAAAAGGTATCAGCTGAATTCACTGGGAATTTTACCACTCGCTTCAATGGGAGCAGGATCGGGCCCTGAGAACTTAACTACAGTACAGACCTGTTTACGTGCAGATGTCGGGAGTCAAGCCATCGTGACCGCGTGTTAACGGACTGCGGATTAAGAGGGCCATGCTGAAATATCTTAAGATATCTATATATACATGTATAATTATCTAGGATTACATACGTATTCACAGCATCCCAAATACTGCAGGCCTATCTTAATGGCGCTTTGCAAGAATATAAATTCACATGTGCAATCTAATAAAAACATTATTACTACTACACAGGGGTGAAAGTAACTCAGGACACTTACTGTACGGGGCGGGGAAGGCTCTGGCCCCTGGAAGGGGTGGGGCCTTGGGCAGAAGGGGTGGGGCTAGGGGTCAGCATCCCCTAGTCAGCCCTTCAGGATTCCCGTGGCAATTTAAAGGGCCCGGGGTTCCGGACGCTGCTGCTGTGGAATCCTTTTAAATCGCTGGCCCCGGGGCAGCTGCTCCCTTTGCGCCGCCCCCCCCCCCATCGGCGGCCAAGGGGGGCAAAAGGGGCAGGAACTTTAAAGTGCTGCAGGGTCCTTTGCTGTGGCAGCGCTTTAACGTTGCTGCCCCTTCCCCCCTGCCCTTCCCCCCCCGTCAGCGGTAAAGACATACAACACATTTCCGCTCCGCACTTCCTGTTGATTTCTATGTCAGTGAGTTAGTGAGCAAATCTGTAGCGCTACATACCAAGTTCCTGTACTGCATATTAACAATTCTCGTGTGTTAAATAGGTAGCACTGGGAGGCATGGCGCTACCACTTGTTAAGCGGATTTGCGCGTAAACGGGTCTGTACTGTACTTATAAATCCAACAGCGTGCACATTCACAGCAACACCATCAACACCACAGTCTAATTAAACCACTAGTGAGACAAAGCTAAGGTTGAGTGGTGGTAGAAATTGGTCTGGGTGAGAGCCAATGGTCATTTATTATATGATGGAGAGGAGCTGGGTGGATACCTTCACTGTGCATTTCTAGCGTGTCTAATGGCTAGCATATATTTTAATGTGTATATGATAAGGAAGCTTGAGGCTAGTCAATTAGGTTGTGTCAACAACGTTTTAACCTTAACTGTCTTCTAACTAGACTGTTTTGTGTGGGAACCTGATTGGAGGTTGACCTTATGTAACTTGTAATAGCTTTTTATTAAGGACTTTATTCAGTGGTTCAATACTGCAGTGATTGGTGGTATAAAAATACCTAAGTTCGACAGGACCAAATTCTCTTCTTAGTTATGCACAGGCAATCGCATTAAAATGGATGGAGTGGGATGGATGTAGCTGAGAGCAGGACTAGGTCCATGGAGCAGAAACATTCTAAATCCTCTGTCTAGTTGTAACATGTTCTGGTTAGGGAGCTTTCCACCTCTAAATCCATCCCTGGGCTTTCAAGTATAATCACTCTCCTACCCATCCCTGGGCTTTCAAGTATAATCACTCTCACTTAGGGGCTGATCCTGAGATGGGCTGAGCATCCCCAACTCCTGAGCCTTTCAGAGGCGAGTCTCCTCCTCAGCCCCTACTAGTAAAAGGTCTCTTCAGAAAACCTTTTGTATGGGTGAAATCCTGGCTCCACTGAATGGCAAAACTCCCTTTGACTTTGTGGAGCCAACATTTCACCCATTGAGTTGCACTTGGAGTGACTTGAATTCATCATGAGTAATCGAGGTCGCATGGGCCAGATTTTCAAGAGCAGAGCACCCACAATCGGGGCCAGATTTTCTAAAAATCTCAGCTCCTATTTGGGCACCTAAACAAGGAGGGGGTTTTCAAAAGTGCTCGGCACCCAACAGCTCCCATTGTGATGCTTATGGCTAGGTTTTCAAAAGAACTCAGCCCTCAATGCGCTGAGCTGTCTTGAACATCTGGCCGAATATTTTGATGTGTAAATGGAACCTGAACAATTCTGACCTTAAAATTTTAGTTTGTTGCACTCATACTAACAGTGATCTATAGGCAGAGCCATTTATTTCCTGTTCTCCAGTCATGGCTCACCATGTATTTTATTGTTCATGTATGTATTAATTTACGTATCTCTTTTTTATTTGTAGAAGTCATTCCTGGTCCTGAACCTAGAGGGTTTATAACTGCTGCTCCCAACACCAGCAGGACAACATCATTTTCAACTACGGTGATAAACAGTACGTTAGCGCCAACAACTGTGCAGACTATATTTCCTGTCAACTCCTCTGACAATAGTACCTCTGCATTGGCAGATGTCTCCTGGACTCAATTTAACATCATTATTTTGACAGTTATTATTATTGTTGTGGTCCTATTGATGGGATTTGTGGGTGCTGTCTACATGTACCGTGAATATCAAAACAGAAAACTTAATGCTCCTTTTTGGACCATTGAGCTCAAGGAGGACAACATTAGTTTTAGCAGCTACCATGACAGCATACCCAACGCTGATGTTTCAGGCTTACTGGAGGAAGACGGAAATGAAGTGGCACCAAATGGACAGCTGACGCTGACAACTCCCATGCATAACTATAAAGCTTAAAACAAGAGTCACTCCAGCTATTCCAAAGTTGGCTTTAAAAAATTACAGTCCTCGTTGAAGGGGTATCAGAATCTGTACCAAGGCTCCAAGCAAAGGAATTTGCTACTCACACACTCTTTTACATCGGGCATGGCATAGCTTGCTGTTGAGCAGGAAAGGAGTGTCGTGCATATGAATTTCAGGTAAAATTATGAAATGCATTCAGTGTATTGTTTTCCATGACGATCCATACAATTCATTGCTAAGGACTTTCCATAAAATTATGCGGACCTTAAAGTATATTTTTATATGAAAAGATGATGGGGGGTAGTAACCAATGCCCCCTGATTAATCAAAAGCTACTTTGACTTCCAGCTAAGCTAAGGCCTACACCAGTAGCCTATATTTTGAAAAGCAGCCTGTTGAATTAACAGTTGAATACAACAGACAATAGACTTTTGTAAAGACTTCATTTTATTTCCTGGTACGAATTTGTGTTTTTATATATGAAAAGGGAAATCATGTTCATTTCACTGTACTGCTAAGAGACTTCTAAATGAGTAAATGTTACACAAATACTAAAGTCACCATGTTCAGTTCTCCAACAATTTGGGGAGCAGAAACAATCAATCATGAAAATGTCTGGGAGTGAGGGGAGAAAGATCACTGTTTTCCCTTTCTGAGTTCTCATACAAAGTGATGATACTATTAAAACACAGAAATCCATTTTCAATAGAAGGAGTTAATGAACTTGTATACATACTGTACAAGGGAAGACGACAAGACATCTCAGGGTCACGTGTACAATTAAAAGCTAGGCTTAATATCCTACCCTGATAGAAATGGTGTGTTCTGTACATAGAATGTAATATATCTTCTCTCCATTGTATTTATAACTATTTGTAAAAAAAAAAAAAAAATCATGAGTCATATTTTATCATCTAGATTTTATCTGTACAGCGGTTAGTGGCATTGTAAAAAAAATATGGGGATTGTTTAAAATTGTGTAAATCAGATGGCAATATTGCTGGAGCTGGGCCTCTGGCAAACACCCATCATTTAAAGTTCTTCTGATATCACTGAAATTTTTTTAAAGTTGTCTGTTTCCTACTCGTTATCTGTAACGGTTCAAAGTCTCCGACTCCTTTAAAGGTATGGCCCATAGTATCATGAATAGAGCCTGGTCAATTTCCAGAGATCAGGTGTAACATTTGGTAATTTGCTGTGAAATGCCAGCACGAAAAGCAAACATGCTGTTACAAATACATAATTATTTATGCCCTGATCCTGAAAACCATGATGAACATGCGCTGTTGTTATTCACAAGCATAATTCCTTTGAAGTCCACGAGACTGCTCGTGTGAATAAAGACTGCTTGGTGTGATCAAGTATTGTCAGAGGCGCTGAGCTTTGCTTTGCCCCGGTTGAAGAAAATGGCAACACTCCCATTGACTTCAATGGAACCAGGACGTCACCTAAGAGTTTATAGATCAGGTTCTTCATTGCAAAATTCTAGTTAAAAAAAAAAATTATATAGACACTGTCAAGCAATTTATGCTTAGAAGTTCTTGTAGCTTTAAGCTGTTGTATGCTGGGGAGAGTCAGGAGGCTCAGTTGCCAAGAAAAACACGAAGGTCCATTGGTTATGCAAAGTCCTACTGTTTTTGTGCAGAGACAGACTAGCTGTTAGCAGAGGGAGCACAGTTAACGGCTGACAGCCCTTTTCTGGCTCAGCAGAATGGAGATAGCCACATGGAAGCAGGATGCCACCTTGTTCCCCCAGGTGGCTCTAAGATGTAGGCCTGAATACAGGCTCCTATGCTTAGGTGTAATGTGGATGATGAACGTACATCCATGCACCACCGAGGAAGAATGCTGACAATAATGGCCTGTGAGCAGCTGGTTAGAACACCTGACCCCTGGATAGACCCCCTCTCCTGTCCTGTTAACAGCTGGCAGCAGCAATGGGGGAGCACATGCTGAACCTTTCGCCAGCAGGTGTAAGGAGCACTGGACAGTTTGCTCCTTTGTGACCCCGAAGCATTCTGTCTGCAGCTGGGCAGTGTAAAAATAATGCCATGGAGAACCTCAGCTCCACCCTACCTTTCTTCAGTGTGCCTCACAAGCACCAGCGTGGCACATGGTCCTTTTCAAGAGCCACATCCAATCTCTCTCCCTTATTCTTTTCACTACTCACAGGCTGTCTTTGGGCCCAATCCAACACCCATTAAAGCCAATGGAAAGCCTCCCATTCACTTTAATGGAGTTTGAATGGGATCATTTGTTTGATTTTTTTCTGAGCTTGGCAAACTGTTACCGTCCTATGAAAATCAATACAATTAATGTTTAACAGAGTCATGAATCAAGCCCTTTTCCTAACCTGCCCTGACACCACGTATACAGCTGTGATGCATGGGTGGTGGTGCTTTGCAAACGTTTAGAAACAATGTTGCTGATAAACAAGGTAGTTAACCAAGTTGAGCTATTGCTGGCTCATGCAGAATCAGAAACAGAGTGGAAAAGGAGAATACTGTTTATTTATTTATTTAATTTATTTATTCTGTTTGTATTCCACTAGTGCCTAAGGACCTCAGTCAGGGTGGGGGACGCATTGTGCTCGGTACTGTACGTACACACAAGAAGTTACAGTCCCTGCCCCCAAAGATATTACAGTCTAATTTCAGATGTGGTACAAGTAAACATAACAAAGGGAATTCGAGATGGAGAGCAAGGAAAATAGTGATAGCGGGGTGTGATAGACCGTGTATAAGCCGGATCCAAAGCCCGCTGAAGTCAATGGAAAGTCTGCCATTCCCTGCTGTGGGCTTGGGATCAGGTCCTAAGTTTATAAGAAAGTTAGATTCAAGTCATTCAGCGATGTTTTCAGTGATAAAATAGAAGGGGAAAAAGACAAAGGAAAATCATAGATTGCACACAAAGCTTTTGAAGAGTGGATTAATGACAATGGAGAGAAATGACTAAAAACTATATGTAATTACTTGGCAGTGTCCTTTTGTAATATCTACTTGCCTGATCTTTACACAGTGAAAAAAGTAACTTTTCATAGGCGATTTTAATGATCCCCCATTTTAGATTCTGGAAATAGTTCCTAGAGCAATAATGCTGACAGGCAAAGAAAGTGTGAGCACTGTGGCCTGTCAGAAGTCTTTTGGGGGAACTTGAGGAGAGTTTGCACAGAAGATAAGAATGGCTACCGAATTTTCCTTCCTGAAACCTTGGCAAGCCTGCAGGCTAGTTTATAACAGGGATGGGACACGTCTCATTTGGATTTCAGATCCTGGTTTTTGGTTCTCTTCCATTATTGAGAGAGTGGCCAGCGCAGAGTTTGCTTCTGAGTTCAGATACTGACCCCTCCTATCCCACCCATTAAAAATGGGGGTGTCTGGTTCTGGCCCTTTTCTGCTTTATAAGCAAAACAAGAGAAATGACTATGAAGGCACTATATCCCAGCCCGCGTTTGATGGAGTGAGGAGGTCAGTTCCCCCTACACTTTGTAATAGTGGGAGAGCAATAGGATTTGGGATACTTTGCTGATGGCAAATTATCTCACAAAGTTTGAGAAAACACCTCATAGACATCCTGGGGATCTGATCCAAAGCCTCCGGAAGTCAATTGAGTCTTTCCTTTGGACCCTACTTGCCTAAAACTTTTCAAAACCGGACTGACCTTGCTGGGACTGTGGAGGGATACTCTATCTGTTATATAGCAGGCTTTGTTTTGGAACTAACCTCAGCCTAGCGGAGACTGGAAACATCAGAGAGGTGAGGCACTAGGGAGGATGCCTATAGGAGGGTGAAATGACTCAGCAGAAGAAACAAAAATAGTTGCAGTGAGTCACGTCTTTTGGCGTGAGCATCTTTACAAAGGGAGGAAGAAAATGAGCTAGTTGTATCTCTTGATCAGCTTAGAGTGCACCCTGACATAGCGCACTGCCTGAAACGTCCACTGGCAACTGCCTCAGCCTACCAAAGTCCTCCTGTCGTTTTGTTCATTTTATAACTTGCCACAGAGATGCAGAGTTTGCTCCATAGCAGCTTGGAACGTGCATGGATAAGTAGGAAGAGGACAGCACCGGTGCACTAGAGCCAGTGGAGAGACTAATCATCAAGTTTAGGGATGGGGCATCTAGGGTACTGGGCACAGATGGCTGAAGTATCAGTATCGATACTGTGATGGCATTTACAGACCTCACCCTGAACCAGGGCACGCAATAGAGCGATACTGGACTTGGGAGGCCCCAGAGGTGTAGCGAGTGCCCTCCGTACCCTCCGACCAGAGGGGGCCCCGCAAGGAAGGGGGCCCCTAAAAGTGGCAAAATAAATACCGCATTCCAGTTTCTGCATTGTAAGGGGCCCCGCCCGGACATATGTTCGGAGGGGGCCACGTTCTTTGTCGCTACGGCCCTGGGAGGCCCCACCCCTCAACAGGTGCAGGGCATGTTCCCAGTGGAGGAAGAGTTTAAAAGGAGACTGGTAGGCCAGGGGGGTATGGGCTGCATGTAGTAACCAGGAAATGAGGCTGATGCTGTGCCAGGAGTGGTAACAGCTTTGTGAATGCTGCTCTAGCAGTAGGGACTTGGAGGGCCCCCTACTTGATCTTTGGGAGTTGAAAGCCCTAAGAGACTGAGGAGAGTCTACTAAGCCAGTGACCATGCCCCAAACTGAGGAGCTTTAGACTGGTAGGAAATGACCTGGGGGAAATGTAATTTGGGGGAGCTCAGTAACTTGGCAAGACAGTTTGAAAAACTCCAAGGGCCCTGGTTTGGGACCTGCTGGATTGGGTGAGCCTGGGTCCCTCTGCCTTGTCCCCTGGCTCCTTTATAATGACTGAATGGTGATGGAGCAGTTAGAGCATGAGGAGGTAGGTGATTGAGGCTGCAGCTCGGACCCCTCTGGGATGACTAGACTAGCAGAAACCATACTGCCATGAGCTGACCACTAGGCCAGCTGGTCATCAGACCTTCCTACTACAGATACCCACACCCTTGGTGATTACCATTGTTCCACCTGCTAGCAGCTAACTGAATAGTATTAAGTCCTGCAGGACATGATTCATTTTGGGTGAGACAGTGGGTGGTATGATGCAGTAGCTATGTGTGCATGGTGAAGATGGAGTAATAGGGGGACATGGCAGTCCAGAGAAATAGGATCGTGAAAGATCAATGGCTAATGGTAATGATCTTACGCTCATGTCATGGGAAGTGAGCGCCATTTTGGCACATGCCCCTGCTGGTCTGGATGAGGCAACTGAAATCCTGTAGTCAAGTACTTGAGAACTTGAGTTATCATGAGGTATCATATATTGAAATAGTCACTTCCTTGGTCCAGGCAAAATAAACTTAGACCCTCAGAAGTAATTTATGAGGCAAGATGGAGCCTCTTCACCATTGTAATGGCATTCTGGGGCAGTTGACCTCTGATATACAGTATCTTTATTCCAAATGTTAAATGCAATATAAGCGATCCAGTATGGTGGCAGACAATCGGTACAATCTCTTCTAAAATGAGGACCTAAGATTGAAGCCTCAACAAAATTTCTCTTTAAAGTGAAGTTTTAAAATTAGCTTCCAAGAAACTCTGCTGTTTATGTCTCCAATTAAAATAAAACGTGGGCCTAAAACATTAAAATTACACGTGCTCCCAACTAAAATCCAGCAGGCTTACAATACATCCAAATACGGTGTCTCCTAAGCATATACTAAGCTTACAAATGCATTTCTAAAAAAGCTGTGTATGATTTGAATATGTCAGAATTTATACAGAAGAATGTTATTTAAAATGAATAAAAATGTATATAATTTGTATCTAAGCCACCTGGGGTTTTGCTTTTGTTTTGTTTTTAAATATAGTCTAAGGGCTGCTATCAAGTCCCATATGAAGTCAATGGGGAGTTGGATTGAGTCCTAAGGGCTTGAATGTGACCTCATACCAATAACTCCATTCGTGACAATGAAGTTATTCCTGCTCTATATAAGTGAGATCAAAATTATGCCTGAAGTGTTTTTTAACACCAAACATTTACTAACACAATTTATACTCTGTCATATTATCAGTGTTTGTTTTTTAAAGCCCTGTGAAATCTTTTGACTATTTATTTTTATTTATATTCTTGTTAACACATACTAATTTTTCAGCTCAATAGCTTGTCAGTCAATGAGTCTCTACTCACTGTAGGGGTGTAATACTGATACAGATTTATTTTGGCATAAAAGTATGCAACCATGTAAAAATTAAATTAGAGAAGACCATAGTATCATGGGTGTTCTCCACATCTACATTGGGATCTTCAAAGGAACTCTGTGCGGACCAGGTATCTCTGAAATCTGCGTCTGAGGAGTTGATGATTTATAAAAGGCTGTTTATAGCCGCAAAAAAGATTTTTATAGCTTTGCCTCTGGAACCTTTACAGTTCTTTCTCACTTGTCATTGTTAGGAAGTTAACTCCCACTCACAATGGAGAAGTAAATACCAAATGGTAAGACTGCTGTTGCCACTGAATGTTATTTGTGACGCTCTTTGTCCCTGATTCAGCAAAGCACTTAAGAAATGGGGATAACTTAATGGGAATTCAGAATGCGTGCATGTGTTAAGCACTTAACACATGCACACATTCTGAATTCCCATTAAGTTATCCCCATTTCTTAAGTGCTTTGCTGAACGGGGCCTTAAAAAATGAAGGGCTTGTGTTTCTAATTCTCTACACTTTTATTGGTTTAATTTATTCCTGATTACACCAGTGAAAGGGTTTGATCCTGTAAATCAATGGGAATTTTGCTCTTGACTTGAATGGGAGCGGGATCAGGCTATTAATGAGAGGATCAGGCTCCTTATGGAGTGACTTGAGAACGTTGCAGCAAGTCCTGTTCCTCTGAAGAACGCCCAGGTAAAGAGGCTAAGCATGAGCACAATTATTCTGCCACTGATACAACCACCCTTGGGCTGTAGTGAGGTGTGCACCTGTTGCACTCTTCCCTCTGAGCCTTTGGCCTGTGGATCCACATAATCACATGTGCAGTGACGAGGTCTCCATTGCTCCCCTTCATTTTGTACTTCATTTCTGAAATGGCAAAGAGCCCAGCCAGAGTGTAGGATGGATGATAGGCTTTTCCAATACAACTTCTTGGTATGAGGATTTACTATAATCTCCTAAAACATACTGCTAATTAAGATAAGGCTAAGCAATGTTAATCTGATTAGCAGAAGGCAAGTCGTTAACTGCTTCAAAACTATACATATTTTTCCTTCACAACTTTTATGGTGCTGCCGCAGATTTGGTAAAATAGACATTGCAGTAACCCCATGGAAATTGCCCATAACTCCAGTTAATGGTCCATTTGATTGTTTTTATCTTTTTGTTTGATCAGAAAGAGTTGTCCCTTTGCAAGACAAATGTAAATTTACCTTCTCAAGGGTGGGCCAGTTGATTTAATTTGAACAGTGGTGGTTCATCTGGATGGCTACACAGCATGTGTCTGCAGAAACATATGGGTGTCTCTTTTGCAGGACATACGCTGCACTGGCCTATGTCACTTAAAAGGTAATTGCGTTGCCTAGAGATTTGTTGTTGATTGTCACTAATATAATGCCATATGTCATTCATACACGCACACACACCTATATAAGCAGTTAATGACTTGCCTTCTGCTAATCAGATTAACATTAACAATGTTAAATAATTAGCCAATTATTGATGTTAAATGAAGAACTATATATATTATAGTTCTTCATTTAACATCAATAATTGGCTCATTTCTTGTACCAAGTAAACAGACTGTCACACATTTAAAGAAGATCTCTCTAATATCCATCCTAATGTTACGTAAGAAATTTCGAACCAGCCTGGCCTGATTAGGTATTGCCGCCATATGGCAGACTTGCTTTTGAAACTGACGTCAGACCAGCAGCGACTGAAAGCATCACAGCATAGGACCCACTGCTACAAGGTAAGCAGCACACTGAACTCGCATCAAAGTCAACAGGAGTTCAAAGCCCTCAATACTTCACAGGATCAGACCCCAACTGCATAGCACCAAAGATTTTCTATTGCACCCAGTTAAGAGATAAAGTCCTCAGCTCTGCCAGCCATTGCCTGACATTTCCCAATCAGTTTTGTGCACTATAACCCCAGCTCTGTTTTGTGTCTGCACATGTACAATTGAATGAGAAGTGGGCAACAGTAATGCACTAAGGTTAGGACAGGTAGGGAGGGGAAGCCTACAGCAGCAGTGGAGGTATACGTACCTGTGGTTGGGAACCCCCACAGCACAACACCTGTTAGCAAGTTGGGTGATTTTTTTTTTTTACAGGCTTATATGTGGCTTTCAGTTTGTCTTGGAAGAGAAAGTAGTTGTATGTACATGGAGAAGAAGGGCAATCCAGAATGCTGATGGTGAAAGTACTGTAGTCCATGCTCACTTGCTTGTCCCAATTCCAAGCCTATGTCTTGGAGAGCTAAGAATCCCATTGATCTAGCTGGTTAGGGTGAATAAGTGAAATCCAACAGTCCAAATAAAAAGAATCTAATAAATAAACATAGGTATGATCCAGCAGATGTGAATTAGGCAAGCATCTCTCACTCAGGTGTTACTTCCTTGTATTACAGGTAATACTGCAGAGCATTAAACTGAAAGTATTTACCTTTTTGTTATTGATGCTGGGGTCTTCCCTCCTCCCACCCAAAAAAATTTGGACAAGGGAAGTAGAATAGTCAGTTTCGTGTTTAACACTTTCACTGTCTGATTCATGCACTAGCCTAGTCCTACATTACAAATACGGCAGGTAAATGTTCGTACATTACAAATATGGCAGTTGAACGTTTAAATCCCGCCAGAAAGTTTTAAAGATCTTTTAAAATATACAAACATCTCTACATAATCCAGGAATGTCACTCAGTATGTCACTCTGAGTCAGTAAGAAGCGATGGAAGCAGCTACAAGCATGGCTGAGGGTTCTTTTAATTCAGAATATGACAAGGTTGAATCATCACTGGTGTTTGCAGTCTGTTATCCAATTGTTAAATTCTCAGACATTTTGATTTTATGAATTATGTCCATATGGCATACACCTACAGTGAGGCATGTATCTATGCCCTGCCAAGAGCCCAAGGCCCTTGTGATATCAGAGATAACTCAACCAATCACCACCCTTAGTCTACAGCTTATTTGCATGCGACAGTTTCATTGATTGTATGAGGGAGACTGCACAGATGGTAGATGACTTGGACCAACTGCTCACCCATGGGCCCAACTGCCACCCTTTCAAATCCACACAACCCAGACACAATAACCCCAAACACACACAGGCCCTTCCTGCACTACATAGCCCTCATAGCCCTCAATAATTCTACTGACTTCAGGGGGCATACTTATGTGAGGAAAGTTAAACACGTATAAATGTTTGCAAGATCAGATGCTATAACAGGGAATACAGCCCTGTGATTGTTGGAAAGCTCCAGCTTCAGTAACAAAATATAAAAAGCAACTAATGTATATGCTGCTTAGAATAAAGATAGGACAAAGAAGACAGAAAGGATGGTCCAGGGGTAAAAATGCTAGGCTGGGACTTGGGAGATCTACGTTCAATTCCCAGCTCTGCCTTTGGCTTCCTATGTAACACTAAACATCTCTAGGATAATAGCATCTCCCTACCTCATAGGTGTTGTGAGGATAAATACAGTCATTAATTAATGAGTGTGAGGCACTCACATACTATGGTGATGGGGATCATATAAGTGACTTTGGGGTGTGAGTTCATTTCTGTTACTGTACAATTTGTGTGTATGCGTGACAGTTTAACCTTCTAATGCATAGCATGCTGCTGTGCTTACCAAAGGAAGAAATTGATCAAGTTAGCACAGGGGTATGCCACACTAACTAAATTGGAAATATTATATGTAGTTAAAATAAAAACAAATTTGAGATATCTTACATATACATTTAAATAAATATAAATTTGCTTCTATGATGAAATGTAAAAATAATGTTGAAATACAGAATTCCATATGAGGTGGTCACCTTCATTTTATTTTTTTTAAAGGTAAAATAATCCATTTGAAGAAATATACCATGCATTTTTCTGGAGTAGATAATCTTGAAAATTGACTCTTATGCCTTTCAATTGTATTCAAGTATCTACCTAGATGCATGAAAGTAGCAGTAACAGAAATTGCACACACACAATGAGAAAAGGTAACACCCCTACGGCTACAAAACACAGGCAATGTATAGTTAAGCGAATCATTTTGGCAAAACACCAGTTCTTCTGCAGTACTTTCTGACTATCTTTTATCTCTTCACTGGGCAAGCAAATCAGTTTTAGAAAAATTATTTTCAAGTATATTCAGGCTGAATTATTATGAAAGTAGAACTCTTGGTTTTAGATCCATATATTATACTATAGACAGCTATTAAAATAACAAAAAGCTTTGAAATTATTACAGTAATTCCATCCTGGGATTTTAGTAACTATGTACGGTCACATGATTTTTGCCGTACTGATAATTAGCCCACCATATCCTGTATGTGACAGCACCAGATCTTTTAGATGGAACTATAGCTGTATGATTTATACTTACTTGTTTATTAGGTATGTTACACAAAGTACCTGTCTATCCATCAGAGAAGAGCCATGAGAATGATTAAAGGATTGGGAAACACCTTATAGCGATAGACGCAAGGAGCATAATCTATATAGTTTAACCAAGTGAAGGTTAAAGGGTAGCTTGGTCACAGTTTATAAAACCTATATGGCAAACAACGTTTTGATAACATGTTCTTCAACCTAGCAGACAAAGGTATAACATGTGGCTGAAAACATTGAGAGTAATTAGTCGTTGTAACAATTTACTTGGGGGTGTGGTGGATTCTCCATCGCTGGCTATTTTTAAATCAAGATTGATTGTTTTTCTAAAAGATATGCACTAATTCAAACAGGATTTAATTCAGGGAAGTCCTATGGCCTGTGTTATATAGAAGATCACACTAGATCGCACTGGTCCATTTAGGCCTGATAAATTTATGAATCTCTCTATCTGTAGTACCTGCATAAGTATATATCTTGCATTGCAGTACTTGAGTGTCTGGTACTACACACCTTTATTTTAACTGGGTATAATAGTTTCAAGTTTTTCTAAATCCATTCCCAGAGATGAAATAGCATGTTGCCACTTCTGGGGAGCTGCCCGAGGTAAGTGCTGCCTGGAGCCCGCTCCCCGAATCCCTTCCCACACCCCAACCCTCTGCCCCACCCCTGAGCCCCCTCCTGCACCCCAAACCCCTCAGCCCCGGCCCCACCCCAGAGCCCACATACCCAACCGGAGCCCGCACCCCCTCCCGCACTCCAACCCCTTGCCCCTGCCCAAGCCCCCTCCTGCACCCAAACTCCATCCCAGAGCCCGCATCCCCTCCCACACTCCCTCGGCCCCAGCCCAGAGCGCCTCCCGCACCCTGAACCCCTCATCCCTGGCCCCACCCCAGAGCCTATACCCCCCGCTGGAGCCCTCACCCCACCCCAGCCCTGAGCCCCCACCTGCACTCCAAACCCCTCATCCCAGAGTCCGCACCCCAGCCAGAGCCCTCACCCACCTGCCCCAGCCCTGAGTCCTCTCCTGTATCCCAAGCCCCTCATCCCTGGCCCCCCATGAGCCCACACCTCCCAACTTCCTGCCCCAGCCCAAGCCCCCTCCCACACTCCGAACCCCTTGGCCTCAGCCTAGAGCCCCCTCCTGCACCCCAAATCTCCAGCCCATACCCCCAACAGGAGCCTTCACCCCAAACCCCTGCCCCAGCCCGGTGAAAATGAATGTGAGTGAGCAAGTGATGGAGGGAGGGGGAATGGAGTGAGTGGGGGTGGGGCCTCAGAGAAGGGGCGGGGTAAGGGGCGGAGCAAGGGTGTTCAGTTTTCTGCAATCAGAAAGTTGGCAACCCTATTTGGGGGGCTGGATGAGACATTCAGGGCCTCACGTTCAGCAATACTCCCCTTCTAGGGTGACCAGATGTCCCGATTTTATAGGGACAGTCCTGATTTTTGGGTCTCTTTCTTATATAGGCTCCTATTACCCCCTGTATTTCTCTACCCCAGAAGTGGCTGTAGTATCTCAGTGAGTCTAAAGGGCTGTATAGTGTGTGACACACTGTGGGATCCTAACCATTTCCACCCTACACTGTACCTCCTACGCCAACTGTGCCCTGGCTAAAGATGGCGACTCCCATACGCACCTTCCTGCCCTGACTAAAGATGGCGCCTAGTCACACCCTCCCTCAATCTTCTGTTAAATGTGGCGGCTGCTCCTAGGGCACCTTCTTTTGCCCTTACTCAAGATGGCGACTGCCCACATTCACTACCTCCTTTGTTCTTAGTCCTGAACGCGGCTGCCCGTGGTCACCGCAATATCTGCCCTCAGTCAAGATGGCGTTTGACCACAAACCCAGCCTGTGCCCTCAGCAAAGATGGCGGCGCCCCCATCGATTTCTATCGTGCCCGCTTCCCGTGCCCTTCCAGATCGGCCTCAGCGGCTTCACAGTCGGCTATACAAGATGGCGGAAGCGGCTGCGGCCGTTTGAATTCCAACGAAGCCGCCAAACTCGGACAATAACAACCGGAGTCGCCGCCGCTGGAGGGTCCCTGCAGGGCTCGGAGCCGCCATGGACTCGCTGCCGGGGGAGGATCTCACCCTGCCCGTGGAGTTTAGCGGCAGGTAGGAGCGGAGCGGGACAGGCAGCCTGGGACCGTTTGGTTTGGAGGGGGGTGGTGGTGGGGCCACCCCGGGTCTGGCGTGGGCAGGGCCGCTCGGGATTAACGCCCCCATCTCCCGGGGCAGGCAGGCGCGCTCG
>NW_020664589.1:5151849-5201960 GCF_002925995.2 Terrapene triunguis | reverse complement strand
AGCAGGGAAGGGTTGCAAGTGCTTTGGAGTTTAGGATTTAAATTCAAAATGATCTGGACAAACTGGAGAAATGGTCTGAAGTAAATAGGATGAAATTCAATAAAGACAAATGCAAAATACTCCATTTAGGAAGGAACAATCAGTTGCACACATACAAAATGGGAAATGACTGCCTAGGAAAGAGTACTGTGGAGAGGGATCTGGTGGTCATAGTGGACCACAAGCTAAAAATGAGTCAACAGTGTTATGCTGTTGCAAAAAAATCAAACATCATTCTGGGATGTGTTAGCAGGAGTGTTGTAAGCAAGACACGAGAAGTAATTCTTCCGCTCTGCTCCGCTCTGATTAGGCCTCAATTGGAGTATTGTGTCTAGTTCTGGGCGCCACATTTCAAGAAGGATGTGAACAAATTGAAGAGAGTCCAGAGAAAAATGATTAAAGGTCTAGAAAACATGACCTATGAGGGAAGATTGAAAAAATTGGGTTTGTTTAGTCTGGGAAAGAGAAGACTGAGAGGGCATGAATCCGGTTTTCAAGTATATAAAAGGTTATTACAAGCAGGAGGAAGAAAAATTGTTTTTCTTAACCTTTGAGGCTAGGACAAGAAGCAATGGGCTTAAATTTCAACAAGGGAGGTTTAGGTTGGACATTAGGAAAAACTTCCTAACTGTCAGGGTGATTAAGCACTGGAATAAGTTGCCTAGGGAGGCTGTGGAATCTCCATCATTAAAGACTTTTAAGAGCAGATTAGACAAACACCTGTCAGGAATGGTCTAGCTAATTAGTCCTGCCACAAGTGCAGGGGACTGGACTAGAATACCTCTCGAGGTTCCTTCCAGTCCTATGATTCTATGAAAACTAATAATGCACAATTATAGCAATGTTTTGTGTTCTGGGAGCCAGTTTTTGGCCTCGTATTTTGAATGTTATTCTGCCCACTATTCTTTTGTGTTTTTAGCCAAATAGTTGAAATTCAGTCTACAATATAACTTCTGCCATGCAATAATGAAAGCAATTTACATACACCTTCTCTGGAAGAATATTGAATATGAAAGCAAGCAATTATAAGAAATATATCTACATTGCAGTATGGCTATAATCCTGTTACTGTAGGTGCTCTACGAACTATGTATCTCATCAGGTTAATCAAATCTTCCACATTTGAAGACTGCTGGTTGGCATTCCTGGGAATATTGAAAGGCTGTTTAGAGTATATAGAAGTACTTAATAACTTTGAAAGTACTTATTTCAATATTTCCTCTAAATTGTGACAACTCTGACCTTGGTACCTCAATGAGAGAGAGAGAATATAAAATGTTACATTTTGTGTATTATTTGGCTTCTTGAAATCTTTTGTATAGAACCTCTTTTCCCCCTCTTTTAAACTTTTGCATATGTTAACAGCAGCCTTACTGCCATATTTGCATCCCTTGATAAATTTTGGTTCTTGCAGAATGAGTACATGGGGGAGAAACATTTTGATTATTTATAATCCATACGTATAGAGAAGTAGTTAATATTTCTTTGCTACATCTTCCATGTATGCAAGTCTTGGTTTTGTGTGGGACAATACTGTGCAGTCATGAGCACCCTCAACTTCCATTGATTTAAATGGGTGTTGCTGGCGCTCAACACCTTATACAGTGTTGCTTATGGTACATCTTGTCTGGATTTTCTTGTTTTTTGTCACAATAACTTGTTTAGTCCATAATGTAAAAAGGGGACATGAAATGACAAATGTGTTTAATGCTTTTAATACATTTTGATTATTAAAATAAGCTTTTTACCTCTTCCAAATAAAATTGTACCTTTGCATCCTTTGGTGTTTGGATCTATTTTAATTGTCTTCTCAAATGTCTAGCGTTACTGGATGTGGCGGAAGATGCAGTTTCACCAACCAGAGCTCGGACCATGAAGGATTATGAAAATGTAAGTACATTTGTAATGTAAAATTTAGTGACCGAGTTGGTTACTAAATCCTATGCAATGTGCTGCGGAACTGACTACTGACAGGACAGAGATGTACAATAACTTCATGGGGACCCATAAATAAATGCATGCTGACTCTGGGCTAAGACCTCAATTGGTGTCAGTTAGCATAACTCCATTGAAGTCCATGATTAACACCATTTTTGAACTGTAACTTTCAAGATTGAAGCAAAATCCTGTTGTTAGGGCTAGCAAACTCCCCATCTTAGTTGCCAAATAACAGTGGGCACAGCTCCGTGTTCAAAACTCCTCCTAAAGAATAGTATTAGTGTATATCTTTACAATACAATATATGGCATTTGTCTGACTTCATAATTTTACTTAAAAGGAATCAATGGCAGCCTCATATTTCAAAGAATTACTGAATGTGCATTGATTTAGGGACAGCATAATTTTTTAATGGTTGAGTCTATATCAGTACCTTCTGCCATCAGATTTACTAGCCAAATGTGTTTGTAACACAAATAAGGAAATGCATTTTTGACTTAACAGGCGATGTCATTTTAACTGATAGATTATGTGGAACAGAATCGTACTGTTGTCAGATTCGGTTTGGAAAACTTGTTACTGGAGCTCATTGGAGTATCATGAACATTTTTGTGAAAATGTGGGGGGGAGGGGTTGCCACTTTCCCAAATGTGAGGGATTTCAACTGAATAAATTATTTAGCAGTTTTTAATAAAGCTGGCAATTTCTGATCTCTGAATGGTTGTAACATAACTAAACCCTCATATATGTTGTAGGATCTTTCTGGTATTCAAAAGATAAGACTTAATTACTTTTTAGGGCATATGATTTTAAAATGTGTAGCTGATTAAAAAGGTAGCATTGTTTGCATTTTGTAGATTGTTATGGCTGAGTGTTTATCTCCATTCTAAATCCTTCTTTCAGCTTCTTGTCCCTTTCTCAAATTCTTCTGGGTCGTTCACAGGCTTGATGTCAGTCCAAACATGAATTGTTCTGAAAGCTTTGGCGAAAGCTCTTACAAACTCCTTGTCTGTTTGACTCTCTCTTTTTTTGAGCCATCAAATATTAGATGGGGTAGGAATAACCTGCTTAAAACAACTGTTACTGTTTTTTGCATTCAGATCAGCTCAATATTTTAAACATAGCATGTGACTACCCAGTGAGGAATAATCACTTTGGGGTGGCTTGGTAATTTTAAAGATTCAGATTGTCCATTTCCAAGGAAAAGTGCTGTCGGAGAGTTGGGCAAACTCCATGAGATTCCTGTTGCGGAGTCTCTCCCAGATTGTTCCATGTGAGGAAAAGAGAGATGGGTTGTGTTTTCCTCCCTACAGAACAGGCACAGGATTTCCATCCTTCCTTCCTCCCTATGGTTCAGAACCCTCAAATTCTCAAGGTTGTCCTCATGGATGTTGGGTTCTGCTAGAGGCTAGGGCAATCTCTGCATGGGCCTCCATGCTGGCTCCAGGTATCCCCTTCTTAGGGGTTTTTTCTCCACTCCCAGTTCCCTGGCAGCTGCAGACCTTGTCTAGACTAGGATTTGGAAGTGTGATCTCATCACACCTTTAAATCCTAGTTTAGGCAAAGCTACAGATAATGCTTGATGTTGCTGCTTTCCATGTAGAGTGGCGGTGAAGAAAAGTTACTGTCTGCAGTGCATGCATCCTGAGGCTGCATTAACCTTTCAGTGGATTCTGTGCCGGACATGTGAGGGGAATGGTATGCTGCTCTCCATGTGAGCGATGTCCCTGACCTGTATGAGAGAGGAAGAACAGAGCAGAGGAGGCAGTTGACCCCTGCATGGGCAGTGGGGAGATTCATGCAAAGAAGTTTCCCTCTTTGTGCAGGCCCACAGGATGTTCTGAGCCCTAAGGAATTAGGGTGTAGAGTCTGAAGTTTGAACATGCATAGAAATAGGAATTTAAGTGCTCGTATGGTCTGGTTTCTTTGCAATAGAAGGAATTTTTGCACCAAGCTTGCTTTTGTGTGCAACTGGAAATGCAGCTAAATGAGTGAAAGGAAAAAGACTTTTTAACTGCGCCCTTTCCCCATTTACTTTGCGCTGGTAAGCGGAAAGGAGGAATGTCTGGTTACGTGGCTCAGGACTATTTTTTGTTTTGTTTTTTTTTGTTTTTCTTCTCAACCATTTAACTACAGTTTTGTTGTTGGAAAATGGCCTCTGCTGGCAGGAACTGTTACTGTGCAGTGAAACCACAGCCTGTGGTGACAGATGTCATTTTGTATAAAAGTGGCTTTATGCAAAAGTGGAATTGCAGTTAAATTGAAAAGGACAAGTGCTATTTTCCCTACTGATGCTGTCGTATGGCACCTGGCTGTATAGATCGTACTTGAATCGCAGAGTCAGCTTCTCTCAAGAAACTTGTTGGGTTTATTTCTTTTTGTTTATATTTTGAAAGAAGGAAATTTAAAGAAAAATAAGTCAAAACTGGAGACTCAGAGTTAAAATTCCTACAACTGTGTTAACTTGCTCACATTTTACATTGTGGCTTTATTGAGCTGTCATTTTAACTGCATTATGTAATCTAAAAAGTCTGTGGGTGTGACTGAATTACCTTTGCTCTGAGTTTGTTTGGCTTTTGTGTTTTTAAGTTCTTAGTTTATTATTGCATTTTAATTGTTTGCATTTAGGATGAGATTTTCCCAAACTCCCAATATTGCCCTAGCTCTGCTCTGTGCTGCAGGTGTGATGAACGTAGGACTAGAAAAAAGTTTCACTAACATAACTTATGTTCATATGTTTTTAACTTCAGTGTCTTTATTGGCCGAGCTATTTAAAATAACCGCAACCTGGAATAATCCGCTGGCAATTTAAACAATTAAGCGATAAATATTGTTTGTATAATTCATACATATAGTCAAACTGAACTCAGTGGGACTACTTGCTTGAGTAAAGTGGGCAGGTTTGGTCCCTCAGGGCCCAATTCTATAGCCTTCGCTTATATGAGAAATTCTTGACTTCTGAGACTACTGGAAAACAGGGTTTCTGTATCTTCGTATACTCTAAGGCTGAAGTCCCCAAACTGTGGGGCATGCTAGGGGGGCATGGAGGAAAGTTTGTGGGGGGCACAGCTGGGGCCCAGTCTAGCCCCCACAGGGCTGGGGAGGGAGCACCAGTTCCACTCCTGGCCTGGCTGCTGGGCTTGGCTCTTGGCTGAGGCTCTGCTCCTGGCCCCACCCCCACCCGCAGCTGTGGCTCTGGCCTTGGTCCCTTTACCCCCATCCGTGTCACTGTTCCCAGTTCTGGCTCGGAGGGGTGTAGACAGGATTATGGGGGGCACAAGGTAAAAAGTTTGGGGACCACTGCACTAGGGCTTAGTTTTAACACAAAGTTGCGTTGGTTTAACTAAGGTGTGATGTTGCACCAGTTTAATTAAATCAATGCAACTTTGTGTGCGAATGCTTAAATTGGTTTGTGTATTCCCACAGATTTGCATTGGTCTAACTAAATTGGTGCAACAACACACCTTAGTTAAATCGATGTGGAGTGTGTGTGTAGACAAGGTTTGGCTCTATCACTCTTCATGATCATTCATTTTGCTTTTTAGTGCTGTGGAGTGAAGACTTCCAAAGTCTGATAACGTAGATAACCTTCCTCATATTGCAGCAGTGTGTGCAGACTTTTGGCCCAGTCCTGAAAACTCAGGCTCCCTTGGGTGGTCCTTACTTGTGGAAGTAACGATGAGGCTACTCAGTGCGCAAGAACGACTCAGCCTAGAGGAAGAGATTGCATTTTTGGGCTCAGAGTTAATTATTTTTGAGGAAAAAACTCTAACTTTTACAGGCCAATCATCTTTTAAAAAATTGTATTGTTAATAATTTTTACAAGCTGCACAACACTGTCATTCTAGAGAAGCCGATATAAATATTTTATTAGTTGCTCAGTTACATATTCAGTTTCTTTCTCCAGAAAGCAGCTGGCAGGAGGCACTTGTTTTATTTGAATAAATGTTTCATGCTTGGTCTCTTAAAAAATTTAAAAGGAGACTTTCTCTTTAATGAAATCATTAACTAATATGCCTTCTTCCTATTGGGAAAGTTAAAAGTCACAATTGTTAAAGGACATACGTACAAGAAGACTTGTTTTAATACCCAGCGTGTATACGCTAACAGTTGTACTGTAAAGTATGTGACTCTGTAGGATAAAGCGTTTATTGGCATTTGATTGGGATGACAAGCCTTATTTGTGGCTTTGCCTCAAGATTGATGTAGAGACATTCCAAGCTTTTACCAATAAAACCTTTATACTCCACACTTTCATGTATTTTGTTCAAGTTTCCTTTTTATAGGAAAATAACTACTACAAAAAATATTTTAAACCTACTTTTTTAAAATCCTTTTGTCTGTAAAGCCAGGCTGCTGTAATACTTGATTTGTAAGCTCTTTGGGGCACGGGCATTCCCTTCTGGTCTGCAAAATGTCATGCTAAAATGTAATGTGTTTTAAAAAAAAAACCAAACTATTTTATAACTGTTTTTTCCCCTAAGGGCCAGTGTCTCATGGCCTTGGGGGGAGCTGTATCATTAGCAGTGGTGTGGGTGGAATAGATTCCTGGCTGTCCATGGGTAAGCAGAAAGCAGGTGTTTCTAGCCTCAAGATACTGGCCCTTATCCAGTCCCAAATTAGTAGCAAGTGTATTACCTATTCTGGATCTTGTGCCAGTGTGGTTTTTTTGGGGCGGCGGCGATAGGCAGGAGGAATTCCACATAATGGAGAAGAGGGAAAAGGTGGTGGTCTCTTTTCCTCTCTTTGGATCAACGTAAGGGGTGAAGCAGCTGATTTGAAAGCTGTTCAGAGGTTTAGAATGTCAGAAGTAGCCTAAGGGAGGATAGTTTGGGGGCAGTGTGCATGTGAGATGGTCCCACAATTCTAGTGTACTTACAGAATATTAATTTATTACTTTTGACTAGGATGGTGTCAAGATGACTGTATTCATTTCTATTGTTGGGTAACTTTTTAAGTAGGGACTTAAAGTCTCATATCTTCATGGTCTGTTAATTTGTGATCTTTATTACTTTTTATTTGCCTTTTGCACTGTGAGGAACTAAAACAAATACAATATCAATTTTACTTGTGAAATGTGGCATAGTTTATTTATTTCTCTTCTTAAACAGCAAATAACTGACCTGAAAAAAGAAAACTTCAACCTAAAGCTTCGTATATATTTTCTGGAGGAGCGAATGCAGCAGAAATTTGATGGTCCAACTGAAGACATTTACAAAATTGTAGGTATTTAAAATCGTTGCAAGTAATTGTGTCTTTTTCCAAACAGTTTCTACTGTCTGAAAAATTGATGTTCATCCTTTGTTGGAAATTTCAGTATTGCCAGTTCTTTTCACTTCAGTCTAATTATATGCAATAATAAAGGGATTAAAATGACCTTTATACAATATGAAAGATTAATTTCAATTTTTCAGTACTAGCTAACGAACAATTAAATTATTAAAACAATAAATCAGAGCTTCCTTCTCCTCTGAAATCTTAATTTAAATAACTTGTTCTTGTGGTTATTGGAGTCTTCTCATTCACTTATATCACTGATGGTTAGTGTTCACAGTGTAATCTCCCAGACCAGTCATAGCAGGAAGAAAATGAAAGGTCAAGTCTGCTACCTACACCACCTGAATGTCATACTTACATCTTCTGAATGTTAGTTATTTTTCCTGCTATGGTACTTACAGGAGACGTGAAATTGACAAGAAAGTCCCTGCTTCCCTGGAGAGCTGGGCGGCTTGGTTCCCAGCTGGATGCTGGGCCGAGAAGCCGAGGTGACTTGGGACCCTGTTCCCAGCTGGGAGCCGGGGCTGTGGGGGAGAGGGGGTGAGAAGCCCTGGGCAATTTCCCTCCTACCCCCGCTTCCTCTGGGGAATGGGCAGGTCAGAGGGGGCAGCCCACTGGGAACCTCTTAGGCTCAGTGGAAGTGCTCTTGGTGAGGAAACGCACCAGCGACCCAAGGAGGGTAGTGTGGACATGCGGTGGCTGTAAGTTAATGTAATATTGGTTGACTTAGGTTTGTAGTATAGACATACCCTAAATATCTTGTGTAGGCAAAACCGCTTGTATGGCTGTGAAGAACTCAAGGTAACTGGTTTGATCGGTTTAAAAAAAAATGACAGATTTTCTTGTAAATATGGTAAAAGGGAAAATAGTTTTTAATGTTGCTGTGTGACATATATACTGTGGTGTTTTAATATTATGCTTTTTAAGAAGCTTTAGAGACTTTTACAAGGCTTGAAAATAGTCTCAAAATAAAGACTCTTTTGAAGGCTAAGAATCGGAAGTAATTTCCTATTTCCATCATACTCTGCACCTAATTTGTTTTTGAATTTGTTATTGCCTATTACAGGAAAATGTAATCAATGTGCAGGGTTAACTTTGCATTGCATTGGCTTGTGTGGCATCTTATCATCTAACTTTATGTTGTAGAATATTGAGCTGAAGGTTGAGGTAGAAAGTCTGAAACGTGACCTGCAGGAGAGGGAAAAACTGCTCATCAAAGCCTCGTAAGTATGTTGTCTCTCTAAGGGTCTGCAACCTTTCTAGAACTTAGGACTGCCAAGAACTTGCCATGTATATAATGAGTCTTCTTGGTACCTTTCATACATGAGGATCCCTGAGGATTTTGCAAACTCATGTTTCGAAATTGCTTCACCTATCTCTGGAGTGAATTACAGTAATTGTTTAAAAGCACAAAGGACCATTACATAGTTAGAATAGGCAGTGAAGAATATCATATCAAATTGAACCTCCAGGAGTATTTTCAGGTAGATAAAATGTAATTGCCAACATTTGGGACTGGCTTAGCATCCCAACACTTGTAAAAGATGAAGATGTCCTCAGAGCTTAATGGTCACTTGCCATCAGGGCATCTGTTTTGATCGCTCATCCAAAAGATGGTATCTGAAGTGTCACTGTCAGCAGTGGCGGGACATTAGTTCAATACTGATGGAAAGTGAAACATGCCACTTCCCGTTCTTCAAAAATCTAAGAAATGTGCACATTTATTATTATTATTTTTTTTTTTTTAAATCTGGGTTTCTAGTAAATTTGATGAGAATAAGCTCTTCCAATTGGTATTATCCAGTGAATATTTAACTTGATTCTGACTTTATCAGTATGTTGTTCAGATTCTTGATTGTGAATGTTACTGTATCTATGTATAAGCTGGAAGAGATGTGTATTGTAGAAAAATTGGATGGCTTGGGAGGACTGGTAATTGGATATAAAACTCTTCACCTCCAGGTGCCTGGTTGAAAACCAATCTAGGTTGGTAGTGACTGAAAGCTGTTACTATCTAACAGTTGCTAAGTGGCATCTGTTCAATGAATTTAGGTCTCTGTGTAGTTCACCTCACAAAGTATCAAATTGTCACTAATGAGTCCTCTTGTTGGCAGCCTGAGAGAGGCCAAGTTTCTAATGGGGCCCCGAAGACTGAATTGCCCAATTACCCTTAAATATGGTCCCTCCAGATCGTTGTCAAGGCATATGGCTGGTCAGTGTAGGGAAGCATGCACTACTGAAACTCATGATAGGAAGCAGAATTGAGGAAAAATAGTAGGTAAAGCACAATAAAGGTAGGATTGCCACTTCATTACATAAGAAACACAAACAAAGTCCTGAGTCTTTTTTTAAAAAGTATTGAAAACTAGGGAA
The DNA here is from genome assembly GCF_002925995.2 of Terrapene triunguis. Classification (NCBI taxonomy): domain Eukaryota; kingdom Metazoa; phylum Chordata; order Testudines; family Emydidae; genus Terrapene; species Terrapene triunguis. The sequence continues at coordinate 5,192,333 of NW_020664589.1, read as the reverse complement.
AAGAGAATTGGGTAGGGATTTATATATATGTGTACCCTTCAACTAGTTCATTTTCTGTTGTAATGCTACTTTCTGTAGAAATTTAACATTGCCAGAGGCTTGAGATACTATCTTGATGTTTTTAAAGCTTCAAAAAATTATCACATTTATACACCTCTACCCCAATATAACGCGACCCGATATAACACGAATTCGAATATAACGTGGTAAAGCAGTGCTCCGGGGGGGGAGCGGGGCTGTGCAGTCCGGCGGATCAAAGCAAGTTCAATATAACGCGGTTTCACCTATAACACGGTAAGATTTTTTGGCTCCCGAGGACAGCGTTATATCAGGGTAGAAGTGTATATATTATCAAAGAAATGATAAACGGCTCTTTCTTATCAACTGTGTCAAGACTTGTGTGGAGAACTCTCATTGCTTTACATCAAGCAGAGACCATACCCCAATCATTGTTATATAAATGTAGACATTTATATTTAATCCGTAAAGTAACATGCAGGTACATTGGAATCCCTTTGCCTATATAATCTGCGTGCCCATGCTTTAAGTGCGTCATACTGTGCAGCCATAATCTGATCATGCTAGTACAGTGTCTGTCACCTATGTAAAAACAGGAAAGATGCCCAGTTACCTTGTTGTTTCTCAAAAGTACAAGCACTAATTATGAGCATGATCCGCACTCTCTCTTTTTTTTTTTTTTTAATGCGGAGATTTCTACATCTTGTTCCCGCAGTAAAGCGGTTGAAAGCTTGGCTCAAGGCGGTGATGCTGAAATACAGCGCGTGAAAGAAGAGGCTCATAAGAAAGTACAACAAGTGGAAGAAATTCTCACCAGCAGAATAAACCTTTTGGAAGAGGCAAGTCTCCAATATTGAAGAGTAATTGAATTAGTTATTGACTCTGCTGTGCAGAGCTCCCTAGTGCCTTTGTGCTCTCAGCTGAGATATTTAGCATTGTGACCTGTTTAAATGCTGCTTTCAGAGCTGCTGTTTCAGCTTCACTGGAAAAATAGCCAGAATAAAAATAGAATAAATGCCATGAATTGGGAAGCTTTGTCAAATATTATTAAATCTCGGAATGTGGAAGATGGGCAGAGCCCTATGAAGTACTTACTCCTCTAGTGGATTTTGGGTTTGTTTAGAACAAGGCATATTATCTCCTCATTGGGGTTGGGGAGTCCATCTCTTGCAAGGTAGGCTTTTGCAGGAGAGGTGAAAGTTTATCCGTGATACTTGGGGTAATGGGGAATTGGGTTTTGAAAGGTCTTGCCAGCAAGGTCTCTGCTTTGTTAGGAAAGTGAAACCATGCTGCAAGAGGTGGTGTCATTCCACAGGCCCCATAACTCTGGTGTTAGAGACCTTTATATACCAGTATGAGTCTGTGACATGGGGACTTCTAAAGTCTGTGCTCAGTATATGTGACTGAGTTGTGACAGGTCATCTGCAATACCTATTTCTGAAAAGATGGATTGAGAAGTACTTTCTTGTATTTCGCTCACTCGCCTTCCACTCCAGTATCTGCTTTGGTGCTGGTGGGAATTGGATTATGACATCCCATCTGCCAGGTGTTGACTGCAGCAGGAGTCTGGTAGCACATTAATTTGTGTGTCTCTGAGAAAGTATCTTAGCAAAACTTTCTTGAACTCCTCTGGCAGTGATGGGTTACCTCTGCCAAATACTGGTCATTGATATGGTTCTGAAGGATTAACAAGGGGCTTGCCCAAGTGTTCCCAACTAACTTATGATAAAACTTGCTGTTCTGGGACATGTGCTCACAGCTGAGTGGCCAGACGTTGGGAGCTCTCAGATAGTCCACCCCCCCCCCTCGAACAAAAATGCTTTCTCATCATCAAGAAGGGAGGCAGAACCACTCAGCAAACAAATTTATATTAAGTGCCCTTTGCCGGAAATACATGTACCTAGTTCCAGAAATATATATACAGCATATATTGATAACATATCACAACCTGGAAGTTGTATAATTTGTCCAGGGGGGTGAGATTTTGTGTGTGGGTGCGGGTTCCTTCTCTGAGAAAAGATTTCCCAAAAGATGTATACTTGATGCAGTCTGCCATATTCCAAAGGTATACTCTCCCACTCAGGAAAAAAGAGATACTTTAAGAGGAATTGTTATGAGCTTCAGGATTGTGTTCTCTGTTGGGATGACTTAGCAGTATCCCTAGAGGGGGAGAGCTCCTTCAGAGGGATAGAAGCCACTCCAACCTTCCCTTTAGTTTGCTGGAATCTTAACATTTGTATTCTCAGAGTGTTCTTTTGCACTTAACTGGTGTTATTAACTTAATGTCAGTGGATGGAGAGAATCTTCTCTGTGCCAAAGGGATCCATCAGACCATTGTTTGCCTAGAACTTCATCAAACAGAAGATTGGCAAATATTCTAATATCAAGGTTATTTTACTGTTTTCATACAACTTGGAAAGAACAGTGTGGGCCTCTGATGTTAATTTTCTTTATGCTTCTGAATCAGACAAACATAGGAATATTATTAGTGATATGTTTATATAACACCATAAGTTTACATAGCTTCAAAGGACATAGCCAAGCCATGTTCTCTGTCCTGAAGAGGTTTTGATTTAAAAGTAAACACACACAAGACACAAAACAACTTTTCAGGAGTGGAAGGGTCTGGGCATTACTAATGATAAAGGATTTCCTAAAGAGGCGCTTTTTTTTTTTTTTTTTTTTTTTAAATAGCAGCGAATTGAAGACGAGCTTACTTGGCAGATAACAGGGAGACTGTTCTGGGCATAGGGAGAAATGCTCACAGAAGGCACAAAGGCGAGAATGGGGGGAGTAAGGAAGATTGAGAAGTACATAGGGAGACAAAGACAGTGTTGTCTTTGGCTACAGGATATGTTAGAAAGTAGTCCAGCCATTTGGTTATTTCCAACATAACCACTAAGATCAGTTGCTTCATGTACTCTGGGAGAGTATATATTCTCTTTATCACAGCCAACGTCCTCAGAAAATTCCTGAAGAATTTGGTGAGAATTTACAGATCTTGCCTATGTTTTGGTTGGTGTGGGGAGAAAATTCTCTGTGGACAGTGTGTGTTGATAGCAGTTCTTGATGAATACTGCGGACAATATATATTGGAAAGGGTACTTCTGCTTCCATCATAGCTATGAATATCGATTTGATCTTTTACAGAGTAAAACATCTCCTTGATTTAACATCGCCTTGATTTTGATTGTAAATATTTATTTCTCAAGTTCAAGAGTTGTAGGATAAGCCTGCATTGTCTGGTGGAAAAAGCAAAGCATGGCAGTTGGGAGAACTCCGTTCTGTTTCCAGGTCCGCTACATACTTGCTGCAAGTCTCTTCACCTCTCTATACCTAATTTTCTTTATCTGTAAAATGCAGATTATATACTCATTACTCACGGGTGCATGTTGAGGGTTCATTCATTAATGTTTATAGAGCACTTGCAGATCTTAGTGAAGGGTGAACTAGAGGTGCAAAGTATGTTAAGGATGTTAAACTTACTTAATGATTGACCATATACAATGTTGGGAAGGGAAATGTAGCATGGAAGAACTTGCTGAACATTTTGTTTTAATGTTCCAATGCATTATGCTTGTTTATTTTGAGTACAGAATCTTAAAGCTGCCCAAGAAGAAGTGGAAAAAGCCTTTGCAATGACAGAGAGAGAGAAAGTTCTAAGAATGGCTGTCGAACAAAAACTCTCTGGAGTTACAAATACACATCTGAAGGAGCTGGATAGTATTACAGAACTGCCAGAAAAAGACAGGTCAGACTTCTATTGGTAATCTTTCTAACTAATGGAAAATGTTAATTGTTAAAAGGTGATAAACAAACCAGTCAATATGAAATAGATTTTAAGGGCTTGATCCTACCCTCAGATGTATCTGAGATCCAGGAGCGTTAATACAAGTGTTGTAAAATGAGCTGTTGAACAAACACAGCAACCAGTGTTACGAGCTACATGTTTCATAGGAAAATTGAGCCTTAAATGTGGTCTGAAAATGAAGAGTGGGTAAGGGCATGTGACCTAGAAATGCATGCACTGCTTTAAAGCATGTTCATGGCCACATTGCTTTTTACCTGTGTGCAAGAATAATATGCTTATTGAGCCATTGCTGAAGCGGGGGAGAGGGCTATGATTTGTATATTTGTACCCATTTCCTGCTTTCGTAGTGTTCAGATGCTATTCAATCTCATTGACATGTCCATTGAGGTTAGTAATTCTAGCAGGAATAGAAAATATTGTGCAGCAGTTTGGACTGTAAATGCTTTGGTTAGTTTTTGGAGGTCTTTGAGTTGATGGGAGATGAAAAGTGCTTGAATCATGAGTTGGTGACCATGAGGCAATGTGAATGTGGGGACAACTTGCGGGGATGGGGGAGGGAGGGAGGAAGGAATATCCGGTTCTGTGCATTTTTCCTCTTTAGAATTAAAACTTCAGAGGTTCTGTGAATATCTGTGATAAAAATGTGTATCTAGTCAGCAGAGGTTCCGGCAAAAGTTTTCAATTGTCAGTGAGAGTCTAGGGGAGCTCTTAAACTCTGTCTTCATGGGCTTAGCTGTAAAGAATGTCTCTTCCGATTCTTGGATGCTAAACTGCACAGTTGGTCCACACTACTAACAGGTGGAAGGTTACATTTGTCTGAGTCCTTTAACTTCCTATGTGTGTTCTTGGAGTAGTGTCTAAAACAGACTACTGGACTAATGGCAGGTTTAGGTGTGATATTTCATAAATTGTCAGATATAAATGTTTTATACAGTTGGAAAATTGTGAATCCGAACTCTCTAGTGGCATAAGTCATTCACTTGCCCTAATAAGTCTTGATACTTTACCTTAAATCATGCTGTACTGAATACTATGTTGCTTCTGCTTCCCCCCGGCCCCCCCAACTTCAATTCCATCATGATTTTACCAGCTACTGTCCTGAATCCCTTGACCTGGAAACAAATGCCTGATAATTCCTGAGATGTTCAAATCGGGTAAAGCACTAATTTCTAACTGTAGTAGCTTCTGTGAGAGCAGCTGCTAAAGTGTGGGAGAACAAGGTGATCAGAATGTCTCAATTTTTATGGTCCAGTATTGCATTGATCTACCAGGGATAGATACTTGGATGCTGGATCAGCACAAATACTTTCGGGCATAGAAAACTTGAGAACTAATGGAGAAAGTTGACTGTAAGGGCTGAAATATTCACTATGCATGGGTTTGGCAATGTAAGAGTCTAGGAACTTCAGTCTTGAATTACAACCACAACTCTATGAGGATACATTTCAAAGTGTTATTCCACCAAACACTGGTGGTGATCCACTGCTTTTGCTACACAGCAGTGGATCTCCAGCTCTCAGTCTGCAGACCACTTCATTGGAGAATGCATCTGTTGGACCTACCTGTACTCCCAATCCCTCCATTATTTGATCAAAAGATTTCATTTTGTAGATTATCAGGAAGACCTCTGTGGACTCCTGGTGGTCCATGGACAGTGGTTTTGGAACTGCTGTTAAATGGGGCTGAAAATTCAACTGTGTTGTGTTTTTTATTTTATTTTTATTTTATTAAATCAATAGAAGCAAGTTAGATGCAATACAAGCACTTGAGTAAGGAAGGGACTATAACTGACATTTGTCATCACATTCTGTGCAAAGACATTAGGACTCTAATATGTGCTCTAGCTTACATACTTCCTTCCAGTTATATTTTAATATATACATGTTCTACCATTCATTACTTTGTGTGTGTGTAATATGGAAATTGGTAGGAAGTGGTCTGTACTGATGACTCTTAAATATTAGAGAGCATTTAGATACAGCACTCTTCATGTGGAAAATGTTAAGATGAAAGGGTTAAGAATTTTACTTTCTTACCAGTACTGGAGGAGAGTATTGTTACTAAAAAATAAAAATTATTTTTAGATAATTTGATTCTATTAGTTGCTTGCTTTAAATGTTCTGGTTACTATGGAGGGAAAGAGAGGGGTTGGTAATTTGAGAGTGCTTTCCAAAATGTTACCAGTGCTCTTTGTCCTATGGGAGGCCTCCCATAAAATCTACCGCAATGGTTTGGTATTTAGTTTTAGATGATGCAAAATTAATATCCACATCTTGTAATTTTTTAGACTTATAGAGCAACTGACTCTGTCTCTGAAAAGTAAAGAAGCTATAATTCAGCACCTTGAAGAGGAAAAGTCTCAAAGTGAATCTTGTGATGGGAACTTACCTGCAGAAAAAATCAGAGAACTTACTGTTGCTTTGAGGCATGAAAAAGATAGTGAGATAGAGGTGAGGAAACTGACTGAAAACCTGACTGTTACAAATCTCACATGGTTTAGAATTTTAAAGGTCTTAAGGATAACTGTAAAAAAGTGACTTAAGCTAACTTTTTAGAGGCCTCCTCCATCCCAAATTCCTTTCATTGGTCACCTTGTAGGTTTGGCAGCCATTATTGAGCACTACTACACTTCATGCTTTTCATTGTTTAGATGTCACATCACAGAGTTTTTTCATTTTTGGGGGGTAATTTTATGTTTTCTACACAATTCTGTAACACATAATATATCATTGTCTCATAACAGAAATCCAAAAATAATCTGCTAGATGTTTTGAGCTGAAGCCAATAGGCATGTAATTCTTATTAAGGCTTTCCCCCTTAATAGAGAACTTTCCTTATGTAATACGGAATATCACATGAAAGTTAAAATGATCTCTTCACTGCTGTGGTCTGCATGGGAGGCTTTGATAGTAGAGGTAGGCCTAACCAGGTCTCATGGAAATAGAGAAGGCCAACCCCCAAATTCTACAGAGGGAACTATCTACCAGTCACCTGTCTATTTTACGTGCCTTGTGGAGAAAGTCAAACATTATCTTGAATATTGGAAAACAGAAGCAAGTCTTAAGGCTAGTTTGAGGTCTTCAGGGCTCTCTTCAAACCATAAATGAGGATTGATGGTAGAATCCAAATGATAAATAATGGAAGCTGTCAAGCTTCTAAGAAATTTTATCCTTGGTAGGTTTTGGGTTTTTCTGCTCAAGATAGTGTCTTATGTTCCAATGAATATAAAACAGTACCTTTCCCTCCTTTCTGCCCTAAATCAAAAAATAGAAAGGAGAGCACTTTTAGACTCCGTCTGAGCAGTGGACTTAAAAGCTCAGAAGAGCTCTAGCTCTTTATAGAAACTCATTGAAAGGATTGAAACCTTCAGAAAATCTACCCTAGCTTGATTTGATCAGGAATATCATTTTTAAGGTTCATCAGGCTTAACATAGTTCTTTTAAAATCAGTTTATGGCATGAGGGCCAAAATCAGTTCATTTATTATTAGGTGACCATGGCTATATCCACCTTAGAAACAGTATTCTTTTCTCAGGGTGTAATAGTGATGAGAGAGATTTGACTAGTATTACTGGTACAATAAATAACCTTTACTGCACTGTCCTCTTAAAGCAGTGGTTCTCAAACTTTTGTACTGGTGACCCCTTTCAAATAGCAAGCCTCTCAGTGCGACCCCTCCCCCCCATATAAATTAAAAACACTTTTTAATATATTTAACACCATTATAAATGCTGGATTCAAAGCGGGGTTTGGGGTGGAGGCTAACAGCTCGCGACCCCCCATATAATAACCTTGTGACCCCCTGAGGGGTCCCGACCCCCAGTTTGAGAACCCCTGTCTTAAAGATATGTAAAAGTATAAGTTGCTGCTGCTTATATCTCTCTCTTTTCTGGGGAAAATTACCCCCCAAAAAGTCTTAATTAAAATGGAGCAGTTTTTAGTAAATCGACTTTATAAATGTGCCCTGCTGTCATAGATAACTGCCCCTTTAAAAATGCATTTTTTTAACTTGTCAAGCAGAGCTGTCATGTGTCATCAAGGAACATGGCTTTCTTTAGTTTTCCATAGTACAATTCTGTAGAAAGATCTCATTTGGGAGAGTTGTTTTCTAGACGTCTACAATATAGTCTTGTCATAATGTTGGAGTCCTATAACTATACATTTTATTAACTAACTTGGTTTGGAGGCATACTTCTCTTAACATGCTCCAAAAAAAAGTCTGTATACGAAGTACTAACTGTCTGATTTTTAATGATTAATGATGGTACCCAAAAGCTTAAAGTATTTTTACTTCAGAGTGACAACTATTCTGTTCTTATAGGCTATTAAAATGGAACTTAGAAATGAGAAAAATTGCTTTGAAAAAAAAATCCAGGTATGTTTAAAACTTGTTTCTCTTTGAACATTTATAACATATATGTTGGGGAGTCTTTTTTTTTTCTCGTATGTGTTCTTAGACGTAAAGAGTTAGTAATTCAAATTGGATTAAGGCAGAACCTTTGGCATAATTTCTTTTGTTGTATTAGGAGACAAAGCAAAGGCTCAGCCTATTTCCAAACAGCAAAGTAGATAGTATGCTTGATACTCCTGCCCATCCCGGTAGATCAGCTTTCCTTCCTCATATTCCTGTCACAGATCTGTAAGGAGACATCTTAGAGTTGGTCTATAGTCTGCTTTAATAGTTTGACTAATGAGATGTAAGAACTGCATGAGCTAGTGCATTTAATACATACTGTGCATTTATGGTGTATTTTAGTATGAACTTTTTAACTTAGTGCAACCTAATGTAATCTATTTAGTCTCTTCAAGAAGAACTACGAGAGAGGGAGAATGAGCTTAGTGTTGAAAAGAAAAATGGTTTGAAAAGGGATAAAACCATTCAAGGTCTAACTCTTGCATTAAAAACAAAGGAAAAAGAGGTATGTTGATTGTATGTTTCTGGTTAGAAGTATACAGGTAATTTAGGAACTAATCCATCTGAAGCCACTGTCTTTCAGTTGATTTGAGTAGGCCTCGGAGCAGGCCAGTAGTGCAGATCCAAACAGTTCTGTGGAAGACTGTAGGTCATATTTGCTACTTGAAATCCGAGTGTGATAGCTGGAGTTTTGATATTTGGGCCATGGAAAAAAGATACATGACGGAGCTGATACACTTGCTCTTGAGAGATGGGAAGAGAGAGCTTCTTACTGAATCCTCAGAAGCAATTGTAGAGCTGGCAGAAAGGCACAAGCTATAATACCTTATGTGTGGTGAGAATGAGCTTAATATTAACAAAAGCCAGGGTAGTGGGGGGCCACCTTCAAATGAAGATCAGATATTTGTGGAACATTGTGGACATATAGAACAAGTTATTGAACTTGTATGTATAGTTATTGGACTGCTTTCTTTACATGTAAAGCTCAGTTGGGCATTTTCAGTGTTTTATGAAGTTTTTTTTTTTGTTTACGTTTGGGTGAATAAACAATTTGATAGTTTATTATTCAGCTCTGCCCATTTAGAAAGAGCTTTGTTTTGACACTGTCACTTTTTTGATACTTGTATTCATGCATCCATGAGTATTTCTTTTGTCTAAAGAATGAAGAGCTTAATTCTGAAATTGAAGATCTAAATGTTTCATTGGCTAAGGCAAGAGAGGCCACACACAAAGCTCAGATCCAGAAATTCAAGGTAAGATACAAACAATTTCAATTGCTTTTCAATATTTTCATGCAGAAAGTGCACTGGGTGAGGAAACTAAAACTAATTTAAAATGTTTAATTGTTCTAATTGTTAAGCAAATTGCCTAAAGTAATTCAGTTTAAATTATGGAACACTGAAAGTACAGCTGTCTCATTACTATCTTGTTCCTCAATTCTTTTTCTTAATAGCAATTGTGAGAATGAATAATTAAATTAAAAAGAGAGTCATCTTTAAATGTAAAATAAGAATACATTTTCATAAATTTCCGATATTATGGAGGCATGGATAGAAACTCCATTTTTTAGGTGGTGTAGAGCTTTCTTACTTAGTGTAGGAAGGAAAAAAAAAATCACTAGCTTTGGTAAACTCCAGTGATCAGTTTAAATTTGTTGATGATCTCACAAGTGTTGAATGAAAATGTGCTGCACGTGTTGACACTAGTCTGGACCATGCCAGGGAAGATAGAAGCCACTCAAATTCTTTCTTTCCTCTCAAATCTCAACTGGTGGTGCTGGGTAACTTTTCTCATCCACCACAGAAGTCTTTCTTGAGGGTTTTTGAAGAATTCTTTTGTTGTTTCTTCTATTCGCGTATATGAGACCACTTGGGAAGATAGTGAAAGATTTTGGGCTCCATTGCAATAAGTGTGGTGACGGCACACAGCTGTCTCCTTTTCATTAGCAGACTAGGAGTGGGTGTGTGAGACTTGGCGTTTTTGTTTTATTTTGTTTTTTGTAATAGATGTGAAATGTTTATTTTAGAACAGTGGAATGTTTGTAATAAAACAGTGGACGTTAATAACTTCCATGTGTGCAGAGGAGAAAAGGACTTTATGGTAGTTCGTGCAATATAAAGGGCTCATTTTATGGAACAGGAGGCCTTTGGTAAAATGAATATTGGACTTCAAAATAGTTCACAGTACCAAAAATCACATCTTAGCTTTTATGTTTGTGCATTTGTCTTCAATCCAAAAACTAATAAAACACAGATTCCCAAAGTGAGTAACTAAAATAACACTCATTAAAAACAGAAAATGATGTTCCGTTATGAGGTTCCTTCTCTTCCTGATCTCTGTGGAAAGAGTCGCAGGAGTGTTATATGTGCTAATGTATGTGCACCAAAGCTACTGAGGTATGTCTACACAGCAAAGAAAAACCTGTGGCTTGAGCTTGCTTGGGCTGTGGGACTCTCCCATCCCGCAGGGTCCTAGAGCCCGGACGCCATCTCAAGCCCAGAAGTCTACACAGCAATGAAACAGTTCTGCAGCCTGAGTCCCATGTGCCTGAGTCAACAGCCATGGGCCAGCCATGGGCTTTTCTTTGCTTTGTAGATATACCCTGAACGGCCTGAATCTTAGTGACTGCTGGCATTTTTGCTTTGAATTGAATTGAAGCAGTCACAATCTAATGAAACAGGAGCTTTTAGCTCAAAAATTAGTATTGCTTTATAAATTGATCTCAGAAATGGAAAAAAAAGTTTAAAATAAAAAAGCAACACACTAAAATTGGTGTAAATATAAACTGTTCTCCCCAGTTCTGTTTCAAATAGCTTTTGGCCTCTGAATGGATATATGGCTTACATGTTGGAACCCTTGCAATTTACACCAGTAGAGTCCCATTTGGTGAAATACAGTCCGTCCACCCTTCCTTTTATAACTTTGGTCTTGTGAATGGTGTTAGTTTTATAAAGTTGAAAACTAAACTCTCCTGTCTGCAGAACCAACGTAGCATGGTGGGTGGCAAAGCGAACCTTTCCCCTCATTATCTTGCCAGTTAATTTCAACACTGCGTTGAAGGGACCTCTGCTCTGGGTCACTCACTAAATCAAGCTGCATGGCCCATTCCTTCATGATCATTTCTGCTGTGATCATTAACAAGGAGGCCAACTACAGTGGTTTATATGATCTGAAGTGAACAGTGACTGCCTTCCAGTTCATATGCACAACATGCTTAAGACTTGGTCACCACTGATAGCCTGGATTGAAACTAATGACCTGGATGTGAAAAACTTTATGTACTATTATCACTTCCAAAAGCCCCAAATTATTCTCATTTTCACTCTAGACTCTTTTGCAGTTCAACTTTTATTGTCTAAACCTTAGTTACCAAATTACTTGTTATCCCAACCTGGATCTCATTGAAGGCCTTTATTACACTGAAAATTATCTTAATTACCCCAAAGAAGGTAATGTTCCTATGCTATTTGGATAATTGATATTGCACTGAATTTTGCAAGTTGAATGAAATGTTGAAGGGAGAAAGGGGAAGAAAAATAGGCAGGAGTGTAGACTTCTGAGCTTCATAAAGCGCATGTACAGACTATGAATGCTGCTTTCTCTTCTAGGGTGCTGAGGATTATCAAGCTCTCTTGATGGAAAAAGAAACGCTCCTCGCAGAGCTGCGTTCCGAAAACCTTACAAAAGATACAGAGAACCGTAAACTACAAAGGAGGATTAAAAGGACTGATCAAGAGCTAAATGATTTGAATCTAGAGAGAGAGAAAATGGAGAGGGAGCTGGATGAAGCACAACTACAGAAGAGTAGAGGCGACAAAACCATTAATGTTGTTATCACATTTTTCTCTTTTTTTTAAAATAGTGGATGAAGTTTAATCTAGCATGTCTTTCCTTTCTAATATATTCACTTCTGCACTCTAAATTTCAATTGAATCGTTTTGAAAGTTAAATGCAAGTGTCCAAAGTCAGTCTTCAGGACCATATGGCTGAGAGGATTAAGACAAGTTTTGGGGGTGTATCTTTTAAGTTGTTCTAACTGACTGGGGCATGTTCTTCAGATCTTATTTTTAATTAAAGCCCTCTGGTTGAGTCCTATATAAAATCAGTAAATAAGTGGTAAATGGAAAAAGTTAATTTTTAGACAGTCTCTCAATCTTCCTGTAGGTAGAATCTCTAATTTTTCTAGTAGTGTACATTTATGATAATTTTGTCGTATCTGTCAGGCTACATATTTTGTGAATTATCTTAAATTACACTACTCTAACTTAAACTTTTTTCTTTCCAGCCCTGTTATAGTATGATAGCAAATTATTTAAGGGTTACAACCTTGAGCTGAATTCTTGCTTGTTTTTACCATCACATCTTGTTCTCTGTAAATTCTGTACTTTTTTAATTTCCGTTTCTAAAATCTCATTAACAAAGGATTGGCTGCTCACAATCCAAAACAAGCCTTAAGTGGTGTGTCTGTTTATTAATTTCTCTGCAGCTCTCTACTTTAGGACCTTTCACCTTGCTTTCCTGTCTAGACTAGCACATTCTGTTTCAGAAAGCAAGGCTCCTGCAACAAAGTGAAAGAGCAGGTTTCCATCTTTCCTTATTTTGAGTAAAAGCTGTGCCTCGTGCTGCGTGCCTAGCTTAAAGCACAACTTTGTCTACTTGTGTGTCTTCTCATGTGGATTTTATTTTAATCTTCTCACCTGCTGCTTCAGTGAGGGCTGGTTCTTCTGTTCTGGCAACAGCATAAACAAAGGGGATGAGCTTTCTCCATTGGGCATGGTCAGCTGATAAAAATCCCTATTGCTGCCTTTAAGCAAGGACTGACCTTGAGCCATGTTGAATTACACAGAAGACAGAATGAGCTTGCATCTGTAGACAAAAAAGATTGCACAGACAGACTGAACTCTGTTTATTATTAAAGGGTGTATAGTTACATAGTGACAGGCTAGCCATGTGAAGGTGTCAATGAGGTTATGCTCTGTATTAGAGCAGCTTTTGCCACTGTTAAATGTTCTCGGCTGGGGGCACTGTACTCCAATTATTAAAGGCCTCTCACTGCACCAATTATATACGAAATTTGCAGTAGACTCTTGCAATATTGTCTAAATCCAGTAGAGGGGTCTCTTTCCCTGTAAACAATATATATTTTTCTCTACAATATCCGTTTATTTTAGTTATAGCTTTAGTTTGATCTCAGGTGCGGTTCATTTGCCATCACAGAATCTCTGTCCCTGCTGTTCCTTGAAATTTCTTCAGTGTATTGAGGTTAGAAAAAAAAAAGAGAATGGATGATTCCTGTCATTACAACAGCCATAAAAAGCACATTTTATTGATTTAAAGTATTTTATCTTCAACTGTCTTCTCTACCCAGAACCTTCATCTTCTCTTAAGGGAGCTGGAATATAAATGTGTACAGGAAGGATAGTTTTGAGGGGGGGATTCACATAGTTACAGCCCTTGGAGAAGTCTGTTTGACTCAATTATGGCCAAGTTCTTCATGTACGTGATTAAGTTCCTTGGGGAAAAGTGTCCCTGCCAAAAGATGAGCAGTCTTAAAAATTACATCCCTGATCTACTCCTACTCTTAGGTAGTTTCACCACCTCTGCTTCAGTTTCGGAGCTGCAAGTACATTTGGATCTAACATTGCCTATGAATTCTGGCTCACTGAGTAGAGGGTATGTGGGAGTAAAAATGTATGCTATAATATCTTGCTCTTTAGTAAAATGGTTTTCTGTTTCTCAATCTGATGCAAACATTTTATGTGAGCAGCCTTAAAAAAGCTGTTCTATTATTATTTTCACATGGCCTGGCATACAGTTAAATAGACATAAAACTAACAAAATGGACCTGAACTGTATAGGACCCTTTATCCAAATTCATAGTTAGATGCCATTTCATCTCTTTCCTGTTTTTAAGGTGTTTGGGATATTTTTAATGACCTTTCACACAGAATAATCATTATCTATTTCTGTAAATAACAATATCAAAACAAGCTAGTGGGATTGTGTCAAAGAGAGAGGCCCATGAGGGGTGCCTCCACCCAACTTCTGACCTGGCCAGTATAGAATGATCAAGGAAATATTTTGGTAGAGTATGGGGTAGGCTTGTGCATTGGAAAAAGTGGAAAAGATCAGTTAAGTTTAGTATGTGAAAGACTTGGGATTTGTTCACCCAAACCATCAAACATAAATCATTAAGATCTTCCTCATGATGAATAGGAATAGGGACTCTCTTCAAAATGGCTACTCTGTCCTACTTTCATATCCTCTTTCTTCAGTGGATTTTTAGCTAGCTTCAACTAATTAAAAACAAAACAGGAACATCAACAACAAAAGAACACACCACCCCAGCCTTATGTATTAGCTGGCACTTAATCATCTGCTATTTTTTTGTCTTTAAGAGGGAACTATCTTTAGACAGTATCTCAACATTATCAGCTCTGGATAGTTTAGTTGCTAAAACAATCAACTATTGAGATACACCTTGTTTAACAAAGTGCTTCTTATAGAATGACCAGGAATAAAGATCAACACATCTTAAATATAATGTGCATCTACTGTCTGTGTGTGTGTGTGTATGTATGTGTGTGTGTGTGTGTGTGTGTATATATATATATATATATATATATATATATACACACACACATGTTCTCAATATTAGGTAAAATTCAAAATCCATGAGTTTGTTCACGCTCTGATGGTGAAATATGTTTAGAACAGGGTAGAAAAGCTACTTAATACAGGCAATTAAGGTATATTTCTCCGTTATAGTCATATTTGATCAGTTGGTTGGGAAGTGCACAATAACTCATTAGCCAGAATTTACCACCCGCTCTTCCCTCTTGAAATTAAACTGAAAGAGAGGTTTCGAGACTTCAAGCCTTAATTATTCATCAACCTGTTCCCCATCTCACAAAGAGGGGGAGGCACTCCTGTGTTCAACCAATATTAGTTATAATGTTTCAGATTCATTTTTTCTAAGTTCAACTAACTATCATTAATCATAGAAAAAATCCCTTGAGACCGAGGTTGGCAGAAAGCATTGTAAAGGGCTGTAGCTACCATATTATCCGTGTAACTCAATGTATAGAAACCAATAGACTTTCTCCTAAGCAATCTACTGTAGTGAGGGGTAGTTTTGTGTGTTATAGAATCCTAGCCTATGCAAAGAAAATAATTTTCAGTTCCGGTCATGGCTTAGTCTAGCAAGGATTTGGAAATCTCATGGGCTGCACTACTGTCTCTACAGATGGACACATAGAATCCTTTACATTCTCTGTTGAGGAACCACTACATATTGTCCATTCAAAATCTCCGCCCTCCCCCCCCCCACCATTAATATCTGTTACTCCAGGGAGGAAGCAGTCTCTGTGCCTTTCTTGACAAGTACTACTTTTTACATCATGTAAGAAGGAGGAAAAAGGTTCTTTTCTGTCCATGCCTGCTTACGACTTCTCTCCATAAAGCTATCTCTGACTTTTCTTTATCAAAGCTAATAAGTTTCTGGGCTCTAGGAGAGTGTTAGATCACAAGTGTTTAACTTTAAAGTCTTAGCTGCCTAAAACAAAATGAAGATCAGTCAGTCTCCAAATGTAGTGGGGGGAAAAATGCAAAAATTAAAGTCAAGGTGTGAGCTATAGAATGCATCACTAAAATCATAGCTCTTCAGTCAGGCCTTGAATGCCAATTTACATGTTGCAAATGAATATGATTGATGTGACCCAAACAAGGGAATTCCATAACTTGGAGCCGAAGGCAACTACAGTCATGCAATTTCATACCACCTTCAAAAAGGTCATTCTGTCCCTACCCTGGAAGCTGTAGTAATGGTCACTAATTCGGTGGAAATGGATATGCATTTGAGGACTAGTGTATGTATGAGAGCGATGGTGGTAATGCCTTCAGCAAACACAAAGTTTGGGACTGATCCTGCAGTCTTTACTTAAATAGTCTCTACTCCAAGCTCGTAATCCCTCTGAACTCAGCTGGACTACTTGCATTAGTTAGTTTACAGATTTGGGGTCTGAAGTGGCTATTAGTGATTTCTTAAAGTGAGTGCCAATATTCAGCTCAATAAAGTAAAGCAAAAGGCAGTGTAAATAATTGGTATTTAATGCACAAAAAAAATAAAATAAGGGTCTGATGGGAACTTGCATAAAGCAAGTAATTAAGTCAAGAAAATCACACAAAACTTAATAAACAGATTGCCACTAAAGTATAACCATGGTTATTTCTCTATACTTAGAATAGAAGTAACTGTGATGTGTTAAATACCAGTCTGGGTAAATGTTCTTTATGGGTGACTACTGTGTGTGCAATATGCAAAATATTTAGAGCATGCAATATTTAGCACATACACTTCTTTAGTAATGAAACTTAAGCTAGTGTTCCGTAAAACTCATCTGGCTCTACGGGGTTTTAAAAACGGTTAAAGTAACGCAAACTAGTGTATCTTTTAAATGACATCAAAGGACTTTTTGACAACTGCTCTTTTGTTGGTAGGTATCTTCTTCCATTCTATTATACAATCCTTGCACTGAACATTTTTGAAATAAGAGTTGTCAAACAAGACCAATATAGAAACAAGACCACTATAGGGCACAAGCTGCCCCTTCTTCCCTTCTTACTCTTGAAACTTCTAGCAAAATCACCATAAACAGATCATTTTACATGGAAGCAACTAATGACTGATGCTGGAAGTAGGGTGGGGGGAAGAGGAAGACTGAGAAACCAAATTACCGTTATGTTTTGTTCCCTTGTCCTATGCTGCCTCTTTCCTCCATCCTGTGACTGGAATCTGTCTAGTAATAAGATATACTGTGCTGGTGCTTGATCCTGCAAACACTCGCCCATATATAGTTCCATTGTTTTCAGGATCGATCCCTTTAGTGGTCAAATGTTAGGAAGTGGACATATGTCATTTTTGAAACACACTTTGCCCAAAGACTTCTGATGGGGATGCGCCCTCTTGACCCCACATATAGCCTCACCTGAAGATGAAGGACTTCAAACAGACAAGGGAAATGATTGATAGGAGAATTAGGAACGTAAATAGGTAGAACATATGGAAGTTTGTGACTGTGTCTCTGACGAAATAAGGGGGGTAGTATTATTTGTATTACAGTAGTGCCTAGAGGCAGCAACCAAGATCCTGGTCTCATTATACTTGCCCTTGTACATGGATCCAGTTAGAGACAGTCCCTGTGCTGAAGAGCTTACAGTTTAAATAGACAAGACATGAATTTGACTGATGGGAAACTGAGACACAGAGAGAGTAAGTGAGGGTCACACAGGAAGCATTTATGGAGCCCACTCCAGTGCTTTAATCACAAGACTAACTGTTCTTCCCTGGTTGGTGTCTAAAGCTCATGCCATAAGGGAAGGGAAATGTTTTAACACTTCTGCCTTTTGGTTAATGCAAGAGCAACTAGTAAAACAACTGTAGTGCAAGGATTTCTATGGTGTGAATGGAAGAAGGAAAAGATGACAAACTGAATTACCACTAAGCCATTTTCTCCTATTTCTGGCAAAGGCATAAAATTGCTTTGATTTAAGAAATGACTGTTCATGCTGACTGACAGTGACAAAATGTGTCAATGAGATTTTCTACTGCCTTTGAGTCCAGTCATTCTGAAGGAAAGGTATTAAGACAATAATACTATAGATTAATGTAACACAGTATTGACATCTCACTCTTAAAGTTTTATTGCCTAAACTTTATTCTTAAGATGCTAAAAGGAAGACAGTGACTTAGATACATTCTTTAGAACATTCAGTGATAGGAGTAATTTAAAGCAATGGAAAGTTAAACTAATAACATGGGTTGTCACTCAAGTTTTTTGTGAAGCTGATTTTCTAAATATTCAGTTTCATCTTTTTGTAGGACCTTAGAAATCAGCTAGAGAAATTACATGGTGAAATGATTGAGAGAGAAAAAGCAGTGGAACATCATTACAATATTCTTTTGAGTGAAAGCAATCAGAAGTTGCAGAGTCAAGAACTAGTTATCAAGCGACTAACAGACAGTGTCAATCAAAAGGATCTATTGCTTCAGGTAGGTAGACTTAAGCTGAAATGAAAAATGAAAACTTATCACTTGATTTTGTATGAGGAATGATTACAAAATCCCCTTTTTGTTTGGAATTACTGTTGATTTTCATGATAATCCTCTACTTTTTATAATATTGTATTTGCAGAATAGATACATAGCTGTGTCGCTTTCAACAAGAGTTCTTATTAGGGTTTATGAAATTTAGGGCGGGGGAGGGAGGAAGCTTTGCCAGTGTTCATGTAGAGATTTTGCTGTTGTAACGAGGTGCTTTAAAAGGTCCCAAAGCATCCAGGGTATTCATAGAAATGTAGGGCTGGAAGGGATCTTGAGAGGTCACCAAGTCCATCCTCTCACATTAAGGCAGAACAGGTGTTTTTCTAACCTCATCTTTAAAACCTCCAGTGATGGGGAATCCACACCTTCCCTTGGTAACCTGTATCAATTTGCTCCCCAGAAACTAGAAGTTAAGGAATGGGTATTGATACTGAACTGCTCTCTCATCCTTATAAGGAAGTCCCTTCAAACCGGGGCTAAGGTACATTGATGGGCAGCTCCAGGGATGACTGTAGTGCTCCTGCTTAAACCTGTTCTGTGGATAAAAGATGCTCTCTAGCAAAGTCAGTAGGAATTGAGGGTGTTTGCACCTTACAGCCCAAACTGAGTACCATACTTTAGTGTATCAGTGCTGCTAATTTGGCATTTTCTATGCTCTCTAATTTAACTATTTAAATATAAAAGAATTTTGAACATTTTGGACATTAATGGGCAATCAAAGAGGGTCAATATGCTATATTTTTCTCCTATTGTGGTCTTGCATTGGACTTTTTTTCACCAGACAACAAAGAATGTACTTGAAATAAGTTGCTTTTGAAGTTTGTATTAATAGTTATACATTTTTTGCACTAGTAATAGTAAGCTTTGCAGGATGTTCATTACATGCATTATTTTGTTTCGCTAGAAACTTGATGCAGCAATGAAAGAAAAGGATGTAGAACTTCAAGGACTTATTAAAAAGTGTAAAAACCTTTTAAAAGCTAAAGAAGATCTTGAGTTGAAGAATGAAGACTTAATAAAGGAAAAATGTGCTTCCGAGTCTCAGCAGTCAATCATCAAGATTGTCAAAGAGTTGGAGGTAGGTTTCACTCAACCTTGGCCTCTACAGATAAATAGAAACATTGGGCCTGATCTGCCTCCTATTGGAAATCACTGGGGATTTTCCCATTGTTTTAAAAAAGGTGGGATCAGGTAAATTGTAATTAACCTATATAGCATAGGGCAGTGTTTCTCAATCTTTTCAGGTTGACAGCCCTTATTCTGGAGGGTAAAAACAAAATAAAAGACCCCTTTTATAGTATATGTAAGAGTAAAAAATGTATCTTTGATAACAATGGCTCTACTTTGTGTGTGTTTCAAGAGGCTGTTTGCAGTGCTTTTGTAACCATGTTGGTCCCAGGTTTTTAGAAAGACAAGGTTGATAGAGAGAATACATGACCTTGAGGGATAAGGGAGTGGGGGAGTGAGTTTTTCTTTGCTTTGAAACGTAATACAATTTTCAATACCTTGTGACCTTTTTTGACCTCTTGGGGGTTGTGATCAACAAATTGAGAAACACTGACATAGGGTAATAGAATCAACCCATTATAATTTAGGGTAATGGAATTAGCCAGTGTAAACCAGGATTAACCCATTAAAATTAACTCAGTTCAGGATTATTATAATTTGTGCAACTGATGAAACTTTTGTGTGGCAGGAGGAAAGAAACCAGCACTTGATTAATCATTTCATCATATGTTTTCTCTAATAGCTGACTTCAAGGTCTTAAAAGTGTATATTACTATTATTGTTTACATAGTACCATAAGCATACTCTGCACTGAACACTAGTGAATTATGTGAAAATACAAGTCTGTGCCCCAAACAGTTTAAAATCTGAAGGCACAAGCAGGCAAAATTCTGTATAACGCAGAACAGATAGTTGTATGGTCACTATGGCTGGAATATTTCACTGAACATTTAGGTTTTTGGATATGTTACTGAAGGAGGAGGAGAAGGGAGCTTGGTGTACTTCTAACAGGGAAGAGGAAAGAATGTACAAAGTTGAGTGAGCAAAGGAGACAAAAGGAGCAGTCAAGTAAGAATTTTGTGTACAGTTGGGGCGGGAGATGTAGGTGGAAATGAAGGTAAATTTAAGGAAAGAATACTGTACTAAGTTAAAAGCGAAACTAGTACAGAGACTTCTGAAGTGGGGACATGTGGTGAGAACTGGAGGATGGATAGATAACATGGCTGTCTTTTTCATTTGACAATATAAAGAAGAGTTAGGATGGCTTATACATGTTGCCAGAAACCTGAGGTCATAATACAAAATCATAGTATATACATTTTGGTTACTATATATAGTACTCTGGTACCAGCAAAACAATCACATACAGATGTGAAGTTTTTAATCCTATTGTGAGACATTACCTACTGTCTCTGTCAATGTATGTTTTTGTTCTTTTAGTGCTTTTATCGTGTGTAGGTAGAGAACAAATAGGCTTCATTTGAAGGCACACATTAAGTTTCTTGTCTTTTTCCTATTATTTCGGAGAACTGTTTAAATTCAAATCTCCAAAAGGGCAGTTAAATAGAAGCAGTAATCATTTCACTTGTTTCACAGTGTACCATTCATTAGTGAAACCTGCTCAAGGACATACACCTGCTGTGCTATGTAGACTGTTGAATTAATTCCCTATGAGGGTAACAACACCATTTGCCCTGGGCAAACCCAAAATGAATTAGTAGGGGACACACAAGCACAGACTGGGACTTAGTGGATGTGTGGTAAACTCACAATTGAGGAAACGTATCAGTGTTGGCTACAGTATGCAGCAAACCCATAAGCAGAAAAAATAAAACCTGTGAAAAGTCATAGATTTTGCCTCTATAGTTATCTGCAAGAGAAACACATCGAACAAAACCGACTACACTTCATTCACATAGCTGCCCCCGTGAGGAAAAAGTAAGATGCTACAATGATCTCATCTCTGGAGATATTTAAGAGTAAGTTAGAGAAATGTCTATCAGGGATGGTCTAGACAGTAATTGGTCCTGCCATGAGGGCAGGGGACTGGATTCGATGACCTCTCGAGGTCCCTTCCAGTCCTAGAATCTATGAATCTATGATGGACTCCTATAGAATTAATGAAAATGAAAACTAACTGCCCCCTCTTCGACCCTACCATCCCATACAGGTGTACAGCCAGAAACGAGAACAATGACAAATGGAGCTATGCATAGTAATGACCCAATGCCAACTTCTAATCACTAATCCATTCTCTTGTGCTAGTTCACTCCTTGACTGAGAACAATACCTAATCAAAACCCATTCTCCTCTCAGCTCCACCAGTGTCTAAGATCACACCCTGGAAGAGCCCATAATGGCATATTAATAGTACCTCTTTGGACACTGATTATCCAAAGCTGTGTTCTCATTGGCTGATTTGGCCTCTTTGATGAAGTTACAGAGCTGCACCATCTCCCAGCCAAGTGCGCAGTTGGAATCTCATCACCAATAAATACAAGACACTAAATCCCATATTTTAGCCTAGCTGCTGCTTTAAAGTTTAAGAAACTAATTTGGGAGGAGCTGCAACTTAGCTCTTAATATCTTTTTACTTTAAAAAAGTAAAGATAAATTTTAAAGCAACTCATCTGAAGCACTGCTGGGTGCCTTGGCCAGGATGGGGGAGATAAAAGGCAGTTTCTAATTGAAGTTTGGATTCATGCGCCACAGTAGTGAGCTAGTGGAGAGAGAGAATGTGTGCACTGGTAATTAGGTTAGTCATGCAACTGCGGACTCCTCTGATATCTGTGAAGTCTCAGAATGATGCATTGTGGTGTTTACCACTAGAGAATGCAGAAATGCAATGGACTATGTAATTTTGAAAATATTTGTTATTTCTGTACTTAATGCCCTTTTCCCCATTCTCTCCACACAGCCTTGTTAGTGGGGCCATTTGTCACACACACATATATTTTAATTCAGTTGTTCCAAACTTTGCAGTTCAATTTAGTACCAACAAAAGCAACAGAATTTATGAGATGAGGCTCTTGCTCAATCCTTTCGTTATGGTTCCAGGCTCTGGTGTTAAAACAGGGTGCCCATTTTGTAAAGCATGTCCTTCAGTAACTGGGCACAGAGGTATCCGTTTTTAACTCTAAATTGATTTTGTAGGTGTAAATAAAATCTGTATAATTATTGTAATGTAGCTTTTCTGTGCTAATGCACCTTTCCAAGAAAGCGAGCTAGTTTATATAACACTTGATGCGAAAATAGGAAATCTCGTTAGCTGATACCCCCATGGTAAAACTGACTTCTCTGCCGACACAAAGCACATCCTGTCATCAGCTCACTGTTTGTCTTTTGTTCTAATTACTTCAGTATTTAGGGAGTTAATACTGTGTGATCAGGGAATTGAAGAATACTGTGTGCATACAACTGTGGTGTTTAATTTGCTGTAGTCAGAAAATTATAGTCAGTGCACCAAAGTTATTGATATGACTTGAGGATAGCTGTTGATGTGTGCCCTGAGAATTGGAATTGAGGCAGTTGTTGCAGTACTGCAGACGTGTCTCAACTATTGAAATTGATGCAGTGTGCACTTTGTTGCTGAGTCATCATGACTGTGGAAAGTGATGCAGTTGACATGTTTTTTTAAACATGTGTCTTGTCTATTAAATTGTGATCAGCACATTGCAATCATTGCATTCAGCTTGTTGAAGCTGAAGTTGTAAATGCATTACCAGGGAAGTGATTCAGTTCCTGATTTTGGTGAAGTGAGCTTATTGCTGAAAAGAACCATCTTTTTGAGGTTGATGTCCATGCATCATCACACTTAAATGTGCTGTTTGTTCACTACCCTGCATGTGGCCTGATGATTGAAATGGGCATAGCTAGTGCATTTACACATTGACTAACTCCCCTATACAGGAATTTCTCCCAATGGAGTAACACCTCTAATGCATATATAGCTCTGCCTTACAGAGCAGAAAAAGGAGACTGGGGCTTCAAGCCCTCAGCCTTACGGCGTTTCCAACTGTTATGAATATAACATGTACCAAGAAGAGTCACCAATAGGAACAGTTGTTATGCCATTCTTCCTCTCTAGACAGAGGACTCGGTGATATCTGGCAGCGCCGCTCTCCTAAGGGCTCCACACTCCACAAGGGTTTGTCTGAGCTCATTTCAGTGCAACCTTGGAGGAAGCTGCCAACCTCTGGGGTGCCTAGTCACATAGGAGTTAGTCAGTGGGGAAGCGTAGGTTCTAGCCTCCTCTCAATTGAAATCAATCAAGACTTCAACCTGCAGACGTTCCCAAATGACCTCGATTTTGTTAGAAAACTCTCTCTTGCTTACATGAAGAAATGGGATACTCTTGTGACTATGCTGTTGTGTTACCTACTGTGGAAATTTATATATCCTTTCCTTCCATCACTTGCCATTTAAGAAATCTTTAGATGGAAATAGCCTTCCAAGTCCTCTAGCATTTCTACTTGGCAATGGATTTTCAGACTTGAATGGATTAGGTTGCCTCCTTACACAGTCTTGTAGTGAAAGTTTAATATTTCTATCCTACATGTCTTGCGGATATCTGCACTAACGTATTTGCTCTAACACTATATGTCAAGAGGTTTAATTTTCATTAACTCCGATAACATAGTAGTCTAGGCTAGGATGTAGGTTACATATCTGCCTTACTCTTCATGAACCTTTGGGGATTTGCTTAGAATAATTCACTCCTACACCTTGTATAGGAGTGACAGTAATAGTACACAGAAAAGGAGAGGGTGGATCATGCTATGTCTCTTCATCCTTCTTGATTTTCAGAAAAGTAAAAGTAACAACATTTCTTCACATTTTTGTTCATTTGTATCTAACTTCTAGCTAGCAAGTTGAATTTACAGGTCACAACAAACTGGCGAGAGTCCTGACTGGTGCCATGAGGCTTGTGGTGTTCATATCTCCTAAAACTATTCTAGTCTGAACTCCATGCGCCATTTTATTAATAATATACATGCTGTTTAGGTTTCAGTTCTCTAACAGCTTTGGTCTTGGTATTCGAGGGATTTATTCTGCTGAAATCTTCCAGTACTGGGAGATATAGGATGGTCAGTTCTAAGCTAATGAAGCCTTCCCTTGAACTCCTCACATACTTGTACAGCCTGGCTGTCTCTGTGGATTTTGTTCCTGGTGATAATGACCACAGCCAATGGGGTGAGGAAGCTTCCAACACAGACATGGAACCTCCTTTTCTAATTGTGCTGTCAAAGATGGATATTGCTTGTTCAGAGAAGGATATTCCCTCACCTCTACGCCCTTTCCACCAAGATCGTACTTTTGCTTCCACCAAGATTGATGTATGAAAGTCCATAGGCATTTCTCTAGAGAAGACTAAAGCTTCAGGAATGTCAGTTTAAGTTGTTTTTTTCTGCCACTGGTTCACTGATCAAACTTCTTTTCCATGTGAATCATGATCTATATATTGTCTGACCTCCATGCTTAGAGGTTATTCTTGACACACTACAATTCCAAAGTTTTGGTATGACGCTCTATGTCTGGCAACCTGAATTAATTTTCCTTTATGCTTTCACAAGATACTTTTTGGAGACTCTTCACCATCCCCTGGAAGTCTAGATTTACCCTTTTAGTCTTCAGCTCTCAATTTTGGTTGAGAGTCAGCATCTCTGCTACCTCCTATCGTATTTACTTTATTGATTATAGGATGTCTCTTTAAATACTGTAGATCTTGCTAATCTGAATACTTTGTTGTTTGTGGATATAAATTACCCTTTCATATGTATCTTGCAGTAGTGGCCAGAGACCCCAGTCAGGAGAGGACCACTACTGTGGTAGGGCATAGTACAAACATATATAAAGATATGGTCCCTTCCTGAAAGATCTTATAGTTTTAAAAATGATGTCCTATCTTCTTTTCTTAGTAAGCACTGTTAAGCTATAATGAGGTCTAAGTTGATCAAAACATTATTACTTTTTCAAAATATAGAATGAATTGAATGTTGAATATTTATAAAGTATGAAGTTTTAGCATAAATAATGAAAAGTAAACTGCAAATGTCCCTGCTTTTGTATTGGTTACTTTGTTAATTTGAAAAATTCAGTAATTTGCTATGACTCTTCACATCATTAGTATGAATTAACGAGGTTCTACTGTAACTGGTCCTTGTTGCAATGCTTTGCTTTGGGATTGTAATTGGAGTACTAACAGCTGGTTGAAATCCACAGTGTAGGTTTCTCCTCTGTTAATGATCTGTTCACTAATGATAAAGTGTCTCTGGAGAATGTAGTTTCCAAGCTTGTGGATGTAATATGGAGAAAACAGAATTACCTTTAATTCTTGTTCTCTAAATGTATGTTGCTGTAATAGATCAACTCTTAATTTTCTTCACAAAGCTGGAGGATTTGATTTTTGCTTTCTGTAACTTTGGTCAAAAAAGAAAACTGATGATTACAGGCACTAGGAGTTGTTATTCTCCCTCAACAAGAGCAGAAAATACAGTGGTTACCATTAGAAAATCAAAATTTGCCAACTGATATTCCACAGCTACTCCAGTTACTTCCTGTTCTGGGCATGGGGAAACCAAATGTTGCTGGCTGCAGGTATGCCACCTGCTGAAAGGGACACCTGAGAACTCAAAAATCATAGAAAATCTCTCTGAGGCACATACTGGAAACATAAGACCTTTTACAACAGCATACGTGCAATTCTTGCTCTCAAAAGGCAAATCATTTGTTTTTCTGGAACAGATATTTAAGTATCTGACTCATAGTAATCAGGCTTATTGTTCAGGAAGTTGACTCAATGGATGCATGTCTCTGACATGTCAGCCATTTGTCAGCCATTTACAATCCCTTTTCTTAAATAATAGAACAGGGGTTCTCAAACTCGGGGTTGGGACCTCTCAGGGGGTCGCAAGGTTCTTACAGGGGGGGTCGCGAGCCGTCAGCCTCCACCCCAATCCCTGCTTTGCCTCCAGCATTTATAATGGTGTTAAATATATAAAAAAAGCATTTTTAATTGATTGGGGGGGGGGGGTCGCACTCAGAGGCTTGCTATGTGAAAGGGATCGCCAGTAAAAAAGTTTGAGTATCACTGTAATAGACCAAAGTTTGTTGCTAGAATCCCCTGACAATAGAAAGTTAATTTTATCCAAAATACAGCAAGTACTCTTTGAGCCATAGATGCCGACTCTGTGGGTGCTCCGGGGCTGGAGCACCCATGGAAAAATCTAGTGGGTGCTCAACACCTGCTGGCGGGCCCCTCCAATCAGCTCCTCCCCCTGTTCAGCTGCGGGCAGGAAGTGCTGGGGAGGAGCGGGGCAGGAAGAGGTGGGGTGGGAAGAGGCGTGGCAGGAAGAAATGGAGCGAGGGTGGGTCTTGGGGGAAGGGGTGCAGTGAAGTGGGTGGGGTGCCCCTGGGGAAATCAAAAAGTCAGTGCCTGTGCTTTGAGCAGTGTTCTAAAGTGGAGCATGAAAACTTCAAAATACCTGCCTGCCAGATCATTCCCTGGTTTGTTAGTGTGTAAACTTTTGGAAGTGAGGAGGCTGGGGATAGGAAGGGGGTAGGAAGCTTATTTTGTATACTGTGATAAAAATGATGAACCACTGCTTAGATATGTGACTGTTTCATGATAAGTAAGTAACAGAGCACTATTAGCCTTCTTTAATAACAATTGTTTTTAAGTAGCATGAATAGCTTTCAGATTCAATTCTGATTCTATTCTGCTACTTCAGTACTAGTTGTTCTTTTGCCTTCTCTTGAAAGCAGAGACTGACATAATTGTCATCTCTAGAGAATATATATATATATATTCTTACGCATGCACACACACTTAAAATCACTTTCTTGGATTAATATGAATTTATTTTTAACTCAGGAAAAAAAAGAATCTGAATATGAAGAGTTGATTCTTGTTTTAAGAAAAGAGCAGCACATTTATTCTACTCTAGTGAAGACTCTGAAAGACTCAGACAGGTAAATGTTATTTCGTCTTTGCTTGAACGTCATCTGTGCTACAAGTTGGGTAAGAAGGTGCAATTCCACTGTCAAATCAGTGGATTTTCATGGGTTTACACTGGGCTGGAATTGGCCCCAAATATCTCCTTTAAAAGGGGGGATGCGTGGACTAGTTTGTATGGTCCAAAATAGCCCAGCTCTGATGATTTTCAGGATTTGTTGGAAGGCTCATTTTCTCCTCCCAAACATTTGAAATTTGAAGAATTATAACGGTTGGGATTGCGAATTGCTCACGGGGCTGGGGGATTTGTGGTGTGTTATGTAAAAGTCAAAATACAAGTACTGCAACTTATCTCAAGGGCATCTAAATCATGTTGATGTGCCTTTTTAATACTTCTATAAAATGAAATAAATCAATGATGAGAGGATGCATTGTTTAGTGGCAAAAGCCTAAGCATGGAAGACCCCAGATTTTCTCTGTGACTCTGGGCAAGTCAGTTAGGGTAAAATTAAAAAAAAATATTTAGTCACTTAGGGCCAGATTGTCAAAGGTATTTAGATGCCTAAAGATGCACTGCTGGGATTTTCAAAAGTGCCTGTGAGTTTAACTCCCATGAAATCAATCATTTAGAGGCTTTTGAAAATTGTATCCATAATCTCTTTGGGCACCAAACTGAATGGTTAGATTTTCAAAAGAACCTAGCCCATTGAGGGTCCAGGTCTTTTGAAAATCTGACCCAAACCATCACGGTGTGAGTTGCGGGGTGCTGAGCCCTCTTGAAAATCTGGCCCAATGTGCCTTAGTTTCTCCTTCTTTAAAATACAGTTAATACTTACCTTTCTCAATGTGGGGTGTGAAAATTACTTCATTGACTTTAAATTTATAGCAAAGGAGGTAAGCAGATTTTTGGGGAAGTTTAAAAAAGAACAAGACGATTGTATTTTTATAGTATGTGTTTTCTTTAAGGTATTCCAAAGTGTGTTACAAAGCATGAGTTAGATAAGATTTTGGCGGTGGAATGAATGTGTAGCAAAGCATGATAGTCTTTATGTATTTCGCAATAGCTCACATACATCTTTAGGCTATGTCTATACTACCTCTTATGTCGACAAAACGTATGTCACTCAGGGCTGGGAAGAACACCCCCCTCGTGAGCGACATAAATTTTGCCAGCATAAGCGCTCATGTGCACAGCGCTATGTCCAGAGGGAGAGACTCTCCTGCTGGACATAGCTACCGCTGCTTGTTAGGTGGCTTTATTATGTCGAGGGGAGAGCTCTCTCCCATCAGCATAGAGCGGCTACACGAGCACTGAACTGCAGTAAGCTTGCTAGTGTAGACATGACTTAGACAGTAGAATCTGTTTTGTTGAGAGAGGAGTTAGTGGATCACAGAGGGCTAGATCAGAAAACAGGGATTATTCCCTACTGTAATGGGATTATTGATTTCTTTTTGAATAGTCAGCTGACACATGTAGAAGAGAGTTTGGTTTAACATCTCATTTGAAGAACATAAGAATGGCCCTACTGGGTCAGACCAAGGGTCCATCTAGCCCAGTATCCTGTCTTCCGATAGTGACCAGGTGCCCCTGAGGGAATGAACAGAACAGGTAATCATCAAGTGATCCATCCCCTGTCACTCATTCCCAGCTTCTGGCAAACAGAGGCTAGAGACACCATTCCTGCCCATCCTGGCTAATAGCCATTGATCGACCTATCCTCCATGAATTTATCTAGTTCTTTTTTGAACTCTGTTATGGTCTTGGCCATCACAACATCCTCTGGCAAGGAGTTCCACAGGTTGACTGTGTGTTGTGTGAAAAAATACTTCCTTTTATTTGTTTTAAACCAGCTGCCTATTAATTTCATTTGGTGACCCCGAGTTCTTGTGTTATGACTTCTAACACTGAAATTCCCTTTTTTAGTATGAAGACTGCAGGGAGTAGGGGTAATATTAGTAACCAATACTTAGCTTTGATGTGGCACTTTTCATCTATAGATCTCAAAGCCCCTTACAAAGTTGAGGAAGTATCACTGGGCTCGATCCTACACTGTTCAAGACAAAGGGAGTTTTGCTACTGACTTCAATGGGAGCAGGATCATGCCCGTTATATAGATGGGGAAAGTGTAGCACCGAGAGAGGAAGTGACTGGCTCACGGTCACACGGGGAGGCTGTGAAAGGGCTGGGAGTAATAGCCAGGTCTCCTGACCCCCAGTCCAATGCCATGTACATCGGATCGTGCTGCTTAAATCCTTGAAGCCAGAACCTGAAGGTCCACTGTGCTACTAGATAAGCCCTGCAGATAATT
Organism: Terrapene triunguis; assembly: GCF_002925995.2. Classification (NCBI taxonomy): domain Eukaryota; kingdom Metazoa; phylum Chordata; order Testudines; family Emydidae; genus Terrapene; species Terrapene triunguis. The sequence goes on along the minus strand of NW_020664589.1, from coordinate 5,162,718 downwards.
TCCACAGTCATGTGCTGACCTTCATTAACAAAAGGATTTTAGACAAAGAATATATCCTGGTTTTGGTTGATGTGTGTCCTTTTTTTTAGGCATTATTTATTCCAAACTACTTTAACGGTTACATTTTGGAAGAGTCCCTTTCTCAGAGCCAGGACCACGACATCTCTTTCGTCTCCCCACAACAGGGAATTGTTGCTTTTTCCAGTAAAAGCATTAAGCTGCGAAGAGGAGATGGAAGTGTGCTTACTTAGCTTTTAGACGTGTGTTTTATTTTTGCTGAGCATTTAATAGTATTGAAACCTTTCTCTTAGAATATATTCTTGAGTGAGAGAGAGTTGGTTAAAGCAATCGTTGTGGAAAAAATACTGACAGCAGCAGGCTTGTCATTTTGTTGGAAGATGGAATGAAAATTTTTTTGTACGCAGGTCCTGAATAGCATGAGTTTTGCTGAAACAATTTTATTTACTATGCATTTATATGCAATGCTGCTGCACTCATGCAAGTGTAATGTGCCCCAGTGTAATCCCCAGCAAGCTGGACCTAAATTCTGTTGAAATGTCCCTGGATTCTAAGCTACTTTCGTGCAGTAGGTTGGAAATTCTGCAGCAGCTTCATTTATATTAAAATATTGAGGTTCTGCATGAATTAAATATGAAAATAAATATATAATCAGTGCAGTAACACCTTGTTATTTTAATATCGAATTCAAATTATTTTAAGCTGTTTCATTTTCAGTATATACTGCAAGGTTTCAATGTACTGCAAGGTTTTTTAAATTGTTCATAACGTGTCATTGAAATTGCTGGGGGGTGTGGTGGAGTAAACTGAAGCTTTTCTTAGGGGACAGCTGGGTCTGTTGACATCCAGGAGGAATGGGAGGCAATTTGGGAGTCTAGGATAAGCACATTAGGTGGATGTTCCTGCTAAAATGCTCTAATTAATTTAGTTAATGTTGACACTTAAATTGTCATCTTTAGGTTTTGGAGTTAACACCCCATTGAGATAAATGAGACAATTTATACTTCTCAGAGCTATTTTTCCAGAGAAAAACAGCACTTCAATCTACATTTGGTTCACATTTTCAAGATTATCTTTGTGACTGGTTCCTCCCAGAGTACCACCTGGAACTGGGGTACCACTGAGCCCTCTGTGATCCACTGGCCTGGGCTCCCTCTCACACTGTGCTGCTGTGACAAGTTGCAAAGCCCTCCAAGCTTTCACTTTCACCAGCATTCACCCAGGTAGGGACACACCCAGTTGAAGTTACATGCAGGTGCTCTAACCACCAGCCTAGGACCCCAGATCAGTACCATCCTGCCCTGGTCAAATCTGGCCAGTATATGGTTTTACACCCGTTCCGCCTCTCCCTCAATGTGAAGAGGACCATGCACACTTGTGGTAACCAAGCTGAGATTTTCCCCAGACACCTTAGTCAAATGCACACTGGTTTGGACTAAAACATAAAATAAGTTTATTAACTACAAAAGGATAAATTTTAAGTGATTATAAGTGATAGCAAACAGATCAAAGCAGATTACCTAGGAAATAAACAAAACCGCAAACTGAGTTTAACATACTAGATAGGTAGGATATGAATTAGCAAATTCTCACCCAGAGTGATAAACAGGCTGTTAGATTCTCAAGGCACAAGCTGCCTTGACTTTGCAGCTTGGGTTTCCCAGGTTTTCATACACAGGCTAGAAATCTCTTTAGCCTGGGACCACCACTTCCCCCTGTTCAGTCTTTGTTCCTCAGGTGTTTCCAGATGTGTTGTTGTAGGGTGAGTGAGGTACCATCATGATGTCATTTCCCCCCTTTTATATCTTCTTCCCACTTGCTGGAAAGCTCTTTTGCTGTGACTTGGGTCAAACAGTTCCCATTGTGTAGTGTTATCTCTGAGAGGTTTCTGTTGTACACAGTTCCTGGGGTAATCCTTGTGCTTGTGTGCATTTCCTTAATAAGCCATTAACATTGTTTGGCCTTTTACTATTGTACCTGAAAGGCTGCTTTTGGGTGTTTTCAACCTCACATGTGTTCAGTAACACATATCTAGCCAAACTTCATAACTTCACATACGATGATAACACATACAATCCAATGAGTCATTAATGTCTAGCAGAGCAAGACTTTTAGAATGATACCTCACAAGGCATACTTTGTGCAAAACATATCCTAATTATATAACAGTGGTGAATAAGGGGGTGCCGGGGTGTCACAAACGTTATAAGCATAAAGGCTAGATACCTGTTGTTTTAAACAAAATCTTAGATTCTATAGAACAATTGTATAGCAAGGGGTGGATTTTGCCACACTTTCCATGATTGAAGTATGATGGAATACACAGGGCCATCAATATAGCATATTAGTGATACCTTTCGGATGTACTTTTCATAAGCTAATGATTTTGATTTTCCTAAAAAAGAATTATTTAGAAGTTGGCCTGTAAAACATATCTACCCTGTTCAGGATGACTTACAAATAATAGTTCTCAAAACTGCTAGAAAGGTGGCATAGACATAAAGGTTTATTTTCATCTTGCTATGTAGGGACTTGTTTATTTTATGCATCCGCAGCATAGGGCAGGGGTCGCAAGCTGGAAGATTCTCTGCGACTTGAAGTCTTTAGATCACGATCTGGAGACTTCAACAGCAGAGCTAAGGGAAAGTGGGGGGGTCAGCTTTTGTGGCCTGCATCATGCGGGGGGTCAGACTAGATGACCATATTGGTCCCTTCTGACCTTAAAGTCTATGAGTCTATGAGTCTATGAATCAAGATAAGATAAGTGTATGATGAAAAACAATGATTGCTACTGTGGAATAGAGTCCTTATGGAAGCCTTGATGTATAAAAGATGCTGTGGTCGGTAACACAGCAAAACATTTTAAAGGTTTTGAATTGAAACGTAAAAGAAATATTTAAAACTTTCTGATTTCTTCCTTTTGTTTAGTATCAATAGCTTGCAAACAGAGTTGAACAACATTTTTTTGTTGCGAAAACAACTGGAGGAAGATATTTTAGCTAATCGGAATCTACGGAAGGTGCTGGAGGATCAAATTAAGGACACAAAAAACAGAGAAGGTTTGTCTATTTGTGGTAACATGGTCCGGTCCTTTATCTTTTGCACCCAAGAGAACTGCTTTATTACACTCAGTTTGTTGCGATTGTGTAGAAAACGTTGAAAGTAGATAAAGGTGTAAAAAGCTCTTTTGTCTGTTTTCTTACACTGATCATCACTTTGGGAATTTGTAACTGAGTGGCTTTGAGCATTCAGGGTATAGGGACAGCTTTTATCTTCTCCTGCAGCCAGTGTTAGTAATTCTGTGGCAATTCTGCTGCAGTGATCATTTCAAGCTGCCTACAATTTCATATCCACAGAATTTACTGTTCTCTGCGGAAGTCAAGGATCCCTGGCTTTGGATAATTTCATGGGCATGGGATCACTTCCTGGTGATGGAATCTAATTCTTTCACCATATTTGATAAACAGCCTCTGTTTAGAGAAATGGATAGATTCTTCCTAACATGACATGCATTTTCAGAAGCAGAAAAAAAATTTGCCAGTTCTATTATGTTGAAATTTCCTTGAAGCATGATAGAGCTTTTTAATACAGTAGATCCTCAGAGTTATGAACACCAGAGTTACGAACTGACCAGTCAACCACAGGAATAGAACTTAGATGTCTCTTTCCTACTCTAACCACTAGATTACATCCTCCATATATAAATAGAGTTTTACTGTGTACTGTATTGGATATGAACAGGTGTTTCATTGTTTGCATAAAAACAAATCACTTAACACAATTATATAGGAAAAGAATAAGCAGCTATCTTCTATTCAGTCTGTTGAGCCAATGGCAAAATAAAATTCACTAACTTTATTTAAGCTGGCTTTTACCATTGGGACTTACAGTTCATTTTCACTAAATTCTGGCTAAAACAGAATAACTATTCATGCCATACTTTTCCTCACTGAAAATTACTTCTAAATGTAATGCTAAATATGCAAATTATAATTCAGAATTAGATTCACAGTGCATGCTGATAACCATGGAAAATACAGCATGTCTAGATGTCAGAGGCACAAAAGAATGTAAGGGGAAAGTTATTTCAATTAAACAGAAAGCTTAGTGTGAGGGATGAAACATTTAACTCTCTAGTTCCTACGGTTTTAGTAGTATGCACTTATTTTAAAATGTCCTTATTTTGCATTTCTGTGTTGTATTCTCATATAAAGGAGTAATGTATCTGAAATGATACCCACTCTTGGTTATTTTGACAGATGAAACCTTTTCTTTTTGTGGAGATCAAACATCTTATATGAGTATTTGCCTAGGAGAGCACGATCATTTAAACCTACAGGTAGACCATCTGTCTCTTGAAGAACTTAAAAAAAAGGTATAGATCTGTTTTATTATTTACTGTTTTTAATGGCTTAACTCTCCTACATTTATAGTTTTTTTTTCTGTCTCTCTCTCTCTCTCTCTCTCTCTCTCACATAAAACCATTTTGATCATTTAGGTACAGTTGGGGTATTCTGAAAGTATTTAAAAATTCTCATCTGTGACAGGAGGTCAGACTAGATGATTTGCTGGTGCTTTCTGGCCTTAAACTGTCTGGCTCTATATAAACCCCAATTAAATTCTTTTATCTGTAAGCCTCCCAAGAGCAGAACATTTCACAAATTCCTCCTTAATAATAATAAGATGATGGTGATGATTGTTATGATTTGCACTTCTATAGCACATTCCATCCAAGGATCTCAAAGTGCTTTGACAAATTTGATGTATTAAGACTCACAATATCCCTGTGAGGTAGACTAGAAGTATTACCTGCATTCTGTAGAAGGAGAAACGGAGACACAGAGAGATTAAGTGACTTGCCCAAGGTGACACATCAAGGCTGTGACAGGGTACAGAACCCAGATCTTCCTATCTCCTCATCCTGTGCTTTAACCACTAAACCATGCACGGGTTCATCCTAAAGAATGCTTTTCAATATCAAAGTCCTTTGCAAATATATATTAATGAAACCTCACATCAATCATGGCCAATGAAAAGATAGGTGAGTATTAATAGATCTACCTTTAAGATTGGTTAAATGAAACACAGAAAGATTAAGTGATTTGTCCAAGATCATACAGAGAGTCAATGGCAGAATCCAGATTGACTCTCAGTCCTATGCTCAGACCATTAGACCATGCCTCCTGTGTCTCTGAAGTATATATTTGGCTCTAAATTTGGGCACACTTATTAACAAAAGACATTGATACTCCACTTGAGTATAGGTTGTTAATGTCTGCTAAAGTGTTTTGGGACCTGATTTTCCACTCTGGTTTGCTACTTTTATATAAGTGCAACTCCATGAAGTTATATTGGCATAGAAATGGTAATAGATTGGAGACTCGGACTCCTTATTTTTAAATGCTTCTCAGTGAATGCTGCTGCTCTGTTCCTATAACACAGCTTTCACTTGCATCAAAATAACTTTTTTCCCAGTCAACCTGCAGGCATGATAGAACCTGAACTTTTTCCTTGCTAGTGAATTTTGAAACCTGAGCTTCATGATTGAAGTCTTCCAAATTAGCATTCTTTGAACACTAGCTTCTAATATATTTGTATAATGTTACTGGTTCAAATGCATACAATCCCTTGGGCAGTGATGGAAGCATTAAGCTTTACTGGAAATAACTAACATTATAATTCTGAAGTTTAACATATTGTATAGCGTTATTTAAAGAAATTTAAATGTCTCTAGTTTATGTATTAGGAAGAGCTTTATAGTTTCTGATTGTTTCCCTGTGTGTATTTAGGTTGCTGAACTCATCTTGATGGTTAAGGACCTGCATTCAATTAACCAAGAGCTAAAGAAAAAACAACTTGGACTCTCCAGATCAGAGACTCAGGGGAAAGAAACACTGAAAATATTAAACCAGAATGAGGTAGGATCTCTATATTAAAATATTGTGCCTAATTCTCAGTTGCACTGCACCTTGTATGGTCACTTATATCAGTGCAAAGCGGGTGTAAAACACTGCTAGATCAGACTGCTAATATTTTATACTCCATTTTAAAATGATGTAAATAACTGTACAAGATGCAGGGCAACTGAGTATCAGGCCCAAAGTATTTTTAGTGTTCAGCAATATTTTCAATTGATTTTTAAGAAAACATATATTTTAAAATATTAATTGGCTCTATGATCTTTTAATTTTACAAATTTGCAGGTAAGAGTGGTTGATCTTATTTTTCAAAGAAAGTTGCAACCTCCATAACATTTAGGTGTCCCTCAGTGGCTGCTTTATGCATTCCTCAGCTATCTGAGAACTGTTCTCACTTCAATGTGCAGTCCTATTAGGGTGTAGACCATATCTGGTCCATCTCCGAGGCCATGTAAGTCCTTCTGGCAACAAAATTGGCGTGGTTCCACTATGCATAGAGGAGAGGAACCTGTGTTTTAGGGATCGGTGCAACACAGAACAGCGTACAAAGAAGGGGGCGGAGTTGTAGAAGATTGGGCTGATAGACATGCAAGGGAAGGAGCATTGGGTCCTCTGTTCTTTTTGCCTATGGCTGGGGTTTATTAGGAGTAGAACTGGGGAAATTAAAAAAAAAAAAAAAATTCGGCAAATAATAAATTTACCAAAAAATGCATTTCTTAAGGTGCCAAAACTATTTGTGAATTTGGGTCAAATTTAGCAAATAGTTTCTGCTGAAAACACCCCTGAAAACAAACGTTTTAGAAATGTTGAAGTGGTTGATTTTGGTGTTTTGTTTCAAATTGACATTTTTGAAACAATGGCATTTCAAACTGACATTTTCTAAATGAAATGTCATTTCAACCCAAACAAAAATGTTCTGTTTTTTGTTTCAGTGAGTAAAGAAAATACAAAATCTAGTTTCCATTCAAAACTAGATTTTATTTTTTTGATTCAGCCATCAAACAGAAAAATCAATTATTTGCTCCCTAATTAGGACTGCTTCAGCAATGGGGCTGAAATACCCACCGCATAGCAGCTTCACAATCTGATGGAAAAGATTCTGGATATTGGGTCCCTATATTTGTCCTGTTATACAAGAAGATAAGGGAAATAGTGTACATGTCCAGTTCACTTTCATGGCTTGTCATCGATTATTCTTGTTTTAAATGCTATTGCTAATACCTTTCTCTTGCTTCTTTAATTTCACCTTCCTTGTGCACTACGTACTGAATGATAATGAGATCAAGAGCAAAAGGAACAATGAATGTGATCAGCATGTTCTGTCTTGAATTTCTAAATCTGTTTAAACCCAAAGAACAGAAAATGCAGTGTTTAAATAATACGTTCCAGTTGTGTTTAGGTATTGAACTCATTTGCGGGCTGTGTGGCATGTATTGCCTAGGTGCTGCACAGATCCCTGGGCAGCAGAGATGAGTTTATCATATATGCTGCAGTTGAATTGTAAAGACAATTATCAAAATTCAGACTAAATTTCCTTGCTTTTTGTCATTTAAGTCAGGCCTCTCAAGTTACTTGTAATTTAAATGTATTTTTAATTATAAATTAAAGGTACTGCTTTAGGTACTCTTGGGATAACATCCATTTAAAAAAAAACAGTTAATTTACAGATTTATAGAATAACTAGGTTAGCACTGAAAGTCTAGTGGGTAAAATATACATTTTAAAAATGGGGGTTAGTACATATATATTCATATTTCCAGCAGTTTGTTTAGCAGTCCTGTAGAGGGCACTGCCCCCTCACTGATTCTACATTTGATGCCAGTGGCAGCATTGGTATGTGCTGAGAATATCAGAGCCCAGAATATTGTGCCCTCCTGTGCTTGTCTTGGTGCAATTGGAACATGAAAGGCCATTCACTAAAGAATTATATACATGGACCTAGCTTTAGAATAAATAAGAGAGAAATTTGTAAAGTAACCCGTGTATAAAATGCTGGTAAAGGCAAGGAGGCAAGTAAAAAATGCTGTTCAAGTCAGTGCCAGAGTGACTAAGGTACTATTGAACCCCAAAGTTAAAGGCTCAGCAATCCAGTGTGTTTCATTTTAAAGGTTTATATGGGCCATATAATCAGTTCTGTCAGTAAAAGACCTGCTTCATGATTTTGGGCTATGGGCCATGATTGGTGAATTTTTACAAACTGAAAATAAATGAGAAAAATACTGGATTCTGCCGGTCTTGGTGCTGCATGCACTGTTAGCATGCACTGCTGAGAAGACACTAGTGTCCGTCCTCCGTATGAAATTTGGCAGGTTATAACAAGATATAGCCCTCTTGGGTGCTTCTTAAAATGTACAGACCTTTCTTTTCTTTAACAAAACTGGAATTCAGACCAGATAAATCTGCACCTTAGATCCTCTGCAAGGCATCTTTCAAAAGCCTGTCAGCTCTGAGTAGTCTGTTTCTTGGCTCCAAAGTGGTGGTGGTGTAAAGAATAAAAGGGCTGTTTTTGCATTGTCCACTGAACGTCTGCTTTCTGTGAGAGAAGCAGCTTCACTGATTCTAGCCTTCAGGGCTCCAGGGATCTTTGCGATCCAAGCATATCAGTGGTTCATTTACGAAAAACGTTCTCAAGGTTTTCAGTCTCTAAGGAAATATTTTAAATAGGCAGCTTATTCTCAATAGATTTCCTCCTGACGTTAAGCCACTTATTTTCTTTTAATATTTTGTTGAACATTAGATTGTATTCCTTGGAGCACAGAAAGTTTCTTTTCAATCTCTGAGACTTTAGCAGCAAAAGACTCAAATTGCAGCCAGTTGCTGTAATGCTATACTACAGTCTGTTTAGTGTAAATGTTAATAGTTTCATTGTGAGCAGCATAACTTATCCATTCACATATTGGCCTGGAAAGGGGATACACCCCAGAAAATGACACCTCTACCTCGATATAACGCTGTCCTTGGTAGCCAAAAAATCTTACCGTGTTATAGGTGAAACCGCTTTATATCGAACTTGCTTTGATCCACCGGATTGCGCAGCCCCACCCCCCTGGAGCACTACTTTACCGCGTTATATCCGAATTCGTGTTATATCTGAATTCGTGTTCTATAGGGGTAGAGGTGTAAAAGACAGTTGTTCTGTGTTGGAAGCTGTATAAATTAGGTAAGTATGAGCACAAATGAATCTAACTAGCTTTAAAAATAAAGCTTGGCCCTACAGCCTCGTTTTGAAAATCAGACCCTGGTTCTAAATTTTTGGATGCTATAATTAGCTAATATTTTCCAATTTTTTAATTTTAAATAATCTGTGAGTAAGCTTAGTGTCCATTGAAGTCAGTGGCTACAGTCAGACAAATTACAAGCTGTTCCAAAGCACAACTTTGCCTGTACATCACAGTCCTGATATGTAGCATCCCTGCTACTCCAGTTCTGAGACTGCCGAAAATGGGGATTTGGATGAAAATACCAAATTAATTCAAACCTGAGACCCAAACCAGGATTTGAATATAGGGCTCTAGAGATAAAGGGAAAACTACGAATACACTGCACCATCCAGCTCCCACTATTACTTTGTTTTTTAAATTAATTCACACACAAACAAAAGTAGCGTGGTTTACTTTGCTGGAAGGTAGAAGGCAAAAGTGCTTTTCTCATTCACTGCTAGTACATACACCTCAACCTCGATATAACGCTGTCCTCGGGAGCCAAAAAAATCTTACTGTGTTATAGGTGAAACCGTGTTATATCGAACTTGGTTTGATCTGCCAGAGTGTGCAGCCCCGCCCCCCCGGAGTGCTGCTTTACTGCGTTATATCTGAATTCGTGTTATATTGGGTCGCGTTATATCGGGGTAGAGGTGTATATACATGGTAAACAAGTCACAGTAAGAAACCCACTTATACGCTCCCCACTGCTCTTAGAGAAAAAGATATGCACGTATCCCCAGTACAATTGCAGAATTCTCTTAATCTGAGACTGGATCCATATGCCTTGAGCCTTGTGTCTTCAGTGTGACACATCGGGGAAGCAGGTTTATCTTTTCACGTCATAACTATTAGCACTGTCCTGCGCATGCATCGAGGCTATAAATTCAACATGCACTACTTTTAGTCATCAGCTCCTTTCCTCCCAATGCATCTCTAAAATGCTGTGTGCCCAAGGGCTCAATGAACAACTGCTCCCCCGGCTAGGCTTAAGAATCTGCCTTTTTGTCTTTATTGAATTTAGGGTAATTTTTTTTTAGTCTAGGTCAGAAAGGAACTGACTGTTAGATGCACTAGTGTGATATTACTGCCTTTAAGGCATGTACATTATAGCCTTGCTCCAAGACTAAAATCCTTGTCTAATAGAGCTATGAATCCACTCTCCCAATACCATGTATCGTCTGTAGATTAGATAGACAATATTACCTTCAGAAAATGCTACTTACAGGTAATAGATTCTCCTGTGTCTCATTTCCATTTCTTAATGAGCTTCCAGCACCAAAGTTCCTTTACAAAAATCTCTTAATCAAATTACTGAGAGGTGTTGCTGTAGAATAAGACTCTATCGATACCACAGTACAGGCTAATTCTGCTGAAATGCCCTAAACATTTGGTGTGTATGGTGCAAAAGCAGCATTAATGGGTACTTATAATCTCTCTCTTCCCTGGCCCTGAAAACCATTCTAATCAGGAACATAAATAAACTATAGGAGGGTTTGTGCATTGAAACCATTGTTGAACTTGGATGTATATGAACAAAAATGTGGGCCAAGGCCTCTCCTGGAGTTCTACTCTGAGGCACTGTTCACAGAATAGTGGAATGACTTCACTGCAGCTTAGTTTCAGGGGAGCCAAGTTTTTGGTGGAAAACTCCTTCCCCGCTTTCCAGTTGCTGTGTGAGGGTTTTGTTGCTGGCACAGAGGTGCCCGAGGCAAAGCAACAGGGGTTCGTGG
>NW_020664589.1:5139939-5151839 GCF_002925995.2 Terrapene triunguis | reverse complement strand
CCCTCCTGAGTTACCTGGGGTGATGGTGATGTCTGGTGACGTCAACAGTTTCTTGCAGGGACTTGCCAGAATATTGCCCCTTGATGTAATCAGATTAATCATTTTTAAATTAGTATTGTTGTCACTGGAACCTTTTTAGATGCCTCTAGACAAAAGATTAAATTCTGACGTCTGTTGCCGGAGGCAAACTGGCGAGGGGAGCTGAGCTGTGGTGTGGTGTGGGAGCATTCTGCCTGCATGCCTCTGTCACTCCTGCTGTTGAATTCTAACAGGCACAATGCAAGGGGTTCCTGGCCTTGCTCCCAGGTTGGCTGGCCAGCCCTCTTGGAGGTTTGGAGTGCTACTGGATAACACTAGACAGTGGGTTTACTCGTGGAGTGTTAGTAGCAGCATTCTGACTGGGTCCTGGGGAGGGTAGGAAATGGGGAAAGAAAACATTCTTGGCACCCTCCTCCTTCCCCATGGTACATCAGTGAAGGACAAAGCAGTATTTAGCCTACAGTGTAATAGTAAATCTTTTTATTGTTATGCCAGACAGGGTCTGCCCTGCTTAGCAAGAGGGTTTTTTTTCATGAATGCAGAAAAAGATCATAAAATAGTAGGAAATAAAAATAATCATTAAATGGAAAAATATGACAGGCACAATGGAAATATGGCTTGGGGAGGGGGAAAGGTGTTTGCAGAAAGGGGCTAAATTAGCATTTTTGTACAGTTCAGAAGGATGTGCAGCAGTGTTGGAATGTAAAAATTCAGATTTCAGTGTACTATGTATGAATTATTTCTGTTTTTTGTGTTAACTCCCTTTTGATCTTACTGGATAAATCTAATCCAATGTTTGTTACTTTGTATTACAGGCATTTTTTATTTTTCTTTTAAGACATGTCACTGACTTATTTATGCATGTTTCATACCACATTATTTTTGTGCTACATTTTCACATCGTTCCATACTTTGTATAGTTTCTTGAAAGAACAGAGGAAACCATGACGCAAGCTGGAGATTTTGACAATAAGAATGCAGAGAGCTGTCAGCGTTCTGAGAGGACCAGTGAGGTAGGATTGTATCAATATCATTGTATAATATTTTTACCAGGGAGTTACATGTTCTGGGTGCACAATTACAGCTATTTAACTATATATATTCCAGCTGGGTTTCTTTTTGCTGTATGTTTAGAGTATACAAGTCTAGCCTCTGCAATTCCCTGTAAGCAGGTAGAGTCCCCTCCATGCTCTGAACAGAGGATACTCTCACTGGATATAATGCAAACGCCTTTTCCTGTTTGATTTTTTTCTTAGCTTAAATAACTATAAATCATAAACGTCAGCCTAAGTTTTCTCCTCAAGTTTGTCTGTTCCTAGGTTTTTCCCTGCAGGATCTCCTCTGTCCCAGTCCCTAGTTCCCTTTGATCCAGAGAGATACTCAGCCTCTCTTAAAGGGCCTGATCCCAAGTCCCTTAAAGTAAGTGGGAGTCTTTTGATTGTCTTTAGTGGCCTGTGTAATCATGCCCGGAGCTTGGCTGGAATTAATAAGATCCACTGCTATTATGACTGAGCAAAAATTACTGTGCATCTTTGTATAGGTTTCAAACACCTGATGTCAGGGTGACTCAACAGAAAACCTCCATTCCTGTTCAGGGTCCTAGAATCTGCCATCCTTTTTTACTGGCATTCAAAAGAGATATAGTATATTGTGAAAAACACATAACTAAGATAAATACCATGTTTTCTGTTCAGTTCAAAATAGTAATATTTAAAAAAAATGCCTCAAAATGTATAACTTTTACATATCCCTACTTATCTAGGCATGTCCTCAGTTGCCTTTGGATCATCATCTTGATCTGGATATGCAGGTAAATGATACAATATAAATAGCCTCTCATTGTGTGTGGAGAAACTTGTAGTAAGTATGTACTTAAATCTCTCATTGCTAATGGCTCCAAAGTCAACAGGGTTCATCATGAATGGGCCCAATCTAAATTGTATTGAAATAATTGGAAAGGCTCCCATTGATGTAATTGAGAGTTGCATCATGCCCCATGTGTGCGCATCCTGAGTGTGGATCTGTGGAAGTTACTAATTCAGAGAAAAACAGCTCTGCTTCATGAAATAGTCTTTGCAGATCTTAAATGTGCCATGCTTTGTAAGCTGTGGAACCATTGAAAACACTAAAAAGTTAGTTTTTTTGAGCGTGCATCAGGGTGTTCCAAACCACAGTTATGAAATGGCCTTTCATCACTGTCATCCTCTGAGTAGTTACAGAACCAGCTCTGATCCTTAGTCATTCCCTTTTTGCTGAGTTCTTTACCCAGATTGCCTCTGCAGATTCGCACTGGCCCTCTGTATTTCCCACTTCTTCACAATCTTATACTTAGATTTCATCAAGGTAGAGAGGTATTGAAGGAACTTGATCAGAGAAGTCTTCTATTACTGCAGTTTGGAATGTTTGGGTTGCTGACTGATGTACCCTTTAATGGGTTCTACTGCTTTTGGTAGTTCTGTGGCTTCTGAGATAGGTTGTACAGCTGATTCATGCTATGGCAATATGTTTGGAGAATTTTAGAGTCAACTAACCCAATTTTACACACACAAGAATGGTAATTCTAAACACTTCAGACCATATTCTGCCCTTGGACATTCATACTAACTGGGCCTGCACACGGGCATCAGAGGGCAGAATTTTAAATTTAAAGACATGTGATTCAAATGTGAACTAATCATGGAATGAATTACAATGTGGGGGCCACATACCAACAGCTTCATTAGCCAGGAGAGCATTCATACATAAACACCATCAGGGAAATCTACTTACTGCTAAACAACTGATCTCTATGAATTAACCATATCAAATTGATGTTCATTAGTTCCTGTATTAATAAACAGTAAGTTGAATGTCTGTGACTGCTTTATAATGTAGATTAAGACCATCAAAGATTACAAACTATGATTATGAAAAGATTGCAGCCCTGAACATAATAGAACTGCATACCTGCCTAATAAGAAAACATTTGCTATTTTTTTCCCAACAGATAGCTCCTTCAGACTATTCAGATGGTTTCTGCAAAGATAGACATTATAGGAATCCAAATAAGCCTCGGTTTGAACATGATATAGCTGGCAAACACTTTGGCAGAATAGAGATGAGTGAACATGAAGTAGAAGAGATGAGCCTGCTCACATCTCTTTTAAATGAAAATGGAACATCTGTACTTGAATCTAGGTAAGCCTGAGGGATAGACACTACTTTTGACAGTATTTCTATTTGAGGAGAGAATAAAGTAATTTTGCTAAAGTGAATTTAGATAATGGCACTGTCTAATTTACCTGAGAGATTGGCAAGGCTCCTTCAGAGCCATTTCAGTCTATCATACAATTAAGTAATTACGAAACATACTATCAGTAGGAAGACATCCTTATGAAAAATCCATTACAAGAAAAGTTTCTCTAAAGGTATTGCTTCATAGAGCCTTACCATGGGAACTGATCTTTTTCAGGATGTGGGACTGATAGTGTTAAAGGGCTAAAATAATAATAATACGTTGTGCTTTTTTTTTTTTTAATCCAAGTATCTCAAAGCACTCTACACACAGTGAATTAAATGGAAAAAAAACCCCAAACACTGCACTGGTGTAAGAAAGTTGTGTGTGTGAAACTGGGGAGAAGTGACTTGCCCAAGATTATTCAAGAATGGTAGAGCAGCCTATATAACCCCGTAGTTCTGATTCTCAGTCCCCTGCTTTTAAATATGCCACTAGTCAACACTGCATCCTTCAATAGGAATTTCTTTAACCCCTGTGGCCTTAGGTTGGAAGCTGAGGTTAGAGTATGGTGGGAAATAAAATAATGCCTTTAACCGCAAGTACCTTTCACTGTAGCTGACGGATCGGTGAGCTTGTTTTGCTTGCTTGTGAGAATACTTGTTTTTACTGATATCACTGAAAAGGAAGTTTACAGCTTTGACTGTTTTACCGCAGCATCAGTCCTTTAGCTTTTTCAACAACACATTAAATCTCTTTTTAAAAAAAAAACCTACCAAAAGCGTGAGTTTTAGAATAGGGTATTTTTAAATTGATTTTTTTTTCAAATATATGTAATTTAATGTTAAATAAGAGCAGATGGCCCTCCAATGGTTCTCTGGCTGCATTCACTCTCAGAGCTGAGGTGAACTTCGAGTCATTCAGTTTGCCCTTGTGCAGTTCACTTCAAATAGAGACCCTCAAGTGAGTTACAGTTTTGAATTTATTCCACAGTCTTACAATGTTGTGTATAGAACTCTCCATGCTATCCTTTTACTGTAGTTGGTCACACAGGAAAATCTACAGACAAAAGACTGCTGGAAATAATTACCTGTTCCTCAGCATGCACCCCAAAAGAGCAGTAAAGATATAATGTTGTTAATAATATTCACTTCATCTAAAGATTTCAAAGCACTTTACCAATACAACTGATTGATAAAGGTTCACAGCATCCTTGTGAAGTAGGTAAGGATTATCCCCACTTTACAGATGGAGAAACTGTGGCACAAAGAGGTGAAAATGACTCATTCACAGTGAGTAGCTGAGTTTGAACTACGGCCGTGTCTGCACTAGGAACACTTTATGGGACAAAGCACTTCTACAGCTGTTGGAACCACACTGGCAAAGCTGTGCTTTGTACAGGTATAGAAAAAAACCAGCCCCCATGAGTGAAACACGCTATATCACAATGAGTTATTTCAGAGGTCATCAACATCATTCCTTTAGCAAACCAGGAAAGGTTTGTGGAGAGTGATGTGAACTACCTTCCTCATGCGATGTTCTCAGTGGTCCCACCTCCAGGAGTTCAAAGCCCAAACTCTGATCCATCATGTGGCAGGGCATTAAACTGCCTATAGGCAGCTACACAAGCCCAACATCTGTCTTCTGCATTTGAAATCAGTTCTACAGTTGGGTCTACTCAACCAGTCCTATGTTTCTACATTACTATTCAAGCCAGCCAAGAAATGTAAATGATTTTAGTCATCAAGAAAATACTGAGTGGCAGATGAGACAATATTACTGTCTTAAAAGATGAATATATAATGTTGTTTTATTTCTTAACCTTACTTAAAAGTCTGGTAATGAGCAATTCTTTCACAATCATCTTTAGCACTCTTGTGTGTAATCTTTTCTGTGTCCTAGTATAAATTACCAGATTGACTATGATGAGGCTCTGCTGTTGGGTAACTTAATTCTCATTAATGATATTAGATGCCAGAAAAAAAAGACATAAAAAGCGTAGTTAGCATCCTCCATTTCAAATGCCAGCTGTATAAATGCAGTTGTTTTTAAATGCCTGTTTATATGTTTAGCGGCACAAACAGTTCTTGATTGGACACATTAAATCAGATGTAGAATTTGAGGGTTGTTTATAATCTAATGTCCCTTGTTTAGCTTCTCTTTCATCTTAAAATGTAGCTTTCCAAACTGTGGTCCACTTGTTATCTGTGGAACACTTGCTGATGGTCTGTGGAGAGCAAGACTGTCGCAGTCTACTGGCTGGTTCTGCTTTTTTCCAGTTTCTGCATTTTACTAAAAGACAGCTGACTATATATGAAGGCCCAGATTTTTCAAAAGAACTCAGCACTCAGCAGCTCCCTTGTTTCCAATAGGCACTTCATGAAGATGCCTATAAGGGAGGGTAAGATCTTGAAAATCTGGCCCTACATACTCTCCTGATTTTATTTTATGTAAGCAACTGCTGTGGTTTCCACAGGTTTGTTATATGATCACAAATGGGAGGAGGGGATGCGATCTACATGATCACAAATGGGAGAGAGAAGTGTCCACAAGACAATCTCTCTATGAAAAAGTCTGAGAAGCTCTGCTCTAAATCTACCGGAGGAGTCTACAGTATATCATGGCTCTACAAAAGTGTTCCTTAGGAGGTGTTCTTGTTTCCTTAAACAAAAAAGCAAAACGTGTTTTTTTTCTTTCTCTCCCTATATAAAGCAGACAAGAACAAATGAAAATAGTAATTGCACTGTTAGATCATCTGAGCACAACTGAGCAAGAATGTTCAAGTGAAGATATAGAGAATAAGGATGAAAAAGATCTTAGGCAAATGATTATTCAACTAAGAGCTGAACTGAGACATTTCAAGCAGGTCAATAAAATCTTAAAGCAGCAAGTAGAATTGAAATCAACTTTTGATGGAAAAGAGAGGCTTTATCCAGATACAGCTCCACAGGTTAATAAGGATATTGAATTGTTAAAAGTGGAATTGAAAGATACAGCTACACAAACAATGACTATAGAGGGTAATGTCATGAGACTCAAACATGAAGGCAAAAGAGGAGACACAGAAGAAAAAACAAAATACTCAAGATTAAATGCAGAACCTCAACAAGAAAATGCGTATGAGAAGGGTGAGCAGCATGAGAGACTTTGTGTTACAAGTAGAACAAATAAAGTAAGTTTATTTGAGATTCCCTTTTTAACAGTTCAGGGCAGACGTAGAGATGAGAAGTGTATTTCATTTCTGAAGTTAATCTTGTTTTTCGTGTAATTTTAAAAATAAGTAAAAGGGATTTGTGCCAAATATATTTAAGATAATTGTACTTACTGTACAGTGCCTTTCATCCTATACTTCAGTGTGCTTTAGAAATATTAATTAATTAAGCCTCAAATCTCACAGGACTTGATACCAGTAAATATCGTATCAATTTTACAGGTGAATAAATTATGGCATATGGGTCTTGATTTTTCTACTGCCTTTTTACTTGGTATAGTTGTTCATGAGAATGTAAAGTGTTTGTGAAAGTATACCATTCTGACTTGGTACTGTTTTAAGTCTAAGCAGAGAATTAGGCCTGGAGAATTGACGAGACTTGCCTAATATCTCACAACAAGCAGTCCTGAGTCCCAGTCCTCTGGTTTAAATGAACTTTTTACATTGCCTCTTATTCTTAGACAAGTACAGTCACATTTTCAAAACTGGCCTCTAAAACTGAGTACTCTAATTTTCGAGTGCAGAGTACGTTTGCATGTGTAAGTCAGGTGTTGGACACCTAACTGCCTGATCTGCACATGCATATAGCTTATGGCTACAAAAATTGTGCATACATTGGTGTGAAAAATTGTGTCTACAAAAATGTATATATGTATAGTTGCATCAGCAACTTTAGAAGCTCTGTTTCGTTTCTCCAATTTGGACAACTAGGACACATTTAGGGGAAGTCCCCAAAAGGTGCCAGGATGAAAATGTGACAATAGATTATTATTTATTACGAGACTTAAAAAAAAAATAAAAAAAAATCCAATAACGCTACCATACCAGTGTTGGGGTAAAGAGAGGAAGAAATGAAGAAAATACCTTCTGGACTTTGTAGAGAAGGGGTGGGCAAAATTTTTGGCCCGAGGGCCACATCTGGGTATGGAAATTGTATGGTGGGCCCTGAATGCTCACGAAATTGGGGTTGGGGTGCAGGAGGGGGTGAGGGCTCTGGTTGGGGTTGTGGGCTCTGGGGTGGGACCAGAAAGGAGGAGTTCAGAGTGCGGTAGGGAGCTCTGAGCTGGGGCAGGTGGTTGGGGTGCAGGAGAGGGATCAAGGTTGGGGCACGGGAGCGGGTCAGGGGTGCAGGCTCCAGGCAGCGCTTACCGTAAGCAGATCTTGGAAGCAGTGGTATGTCCCTGCTCCAAGTCCTATGTGGAGGTGCAGCCAGGCGGCTCCGCATGCTGCCCCATCTGCAGGCACCGCCCCTGGAGTTCCCATTCGCCCCAGTTCCCGGCCAATGGGAGCTGCGGGGGAGGTGCTTGGGCTGGGGGCAGCGCGCTGAGCCCTCGGCGACCCCTAAACATAGGAGCTGGCGGAGGGGGGACATGCTGCTGCTTCCGGGAGCCTTGGTACACATGCGTGGAGTGGTCTCTGACCCTACTCCCCGGCTGGAGTGCGGGAGCAGAGCAAGCCCCAGACCCCGCTCCCCAGCAGGAGCTTGAGGGCTGGATTAAACAGGCTGGAGGGCCGGATGTGGCCCCTGGGCCATAGTTTACCCACCACTGTTGTAGAGGGTTGAGAGGATTCTCTGTGGAAAGAAACAATGAGTTAGGGGAAAGGCACAGAGATCCAAAAGGAACTAGTGGTTAGAGAAGACAAATGAGATGAGTATATATTCCTCAAAGGCGCACACAGTCTAGACTTAACAGATATACTTTTAGATTAAAGGCCTTTACCAGTAGACAGTCAATCATCCGTCTTGGTTCCATGCCCTAGAAGACACATGGCACAGGGCTTTGGATTAATAAACAGCTCTTACCTTTAGAAAATTATAAGGGCCTGGGCCAGGAGGATATCTCATTTCCCTGTGAATGCTCAAATTCTTTGCAAGGATATCGCTGTCTTGTTTCCAAAATTACATAATATAGCACTTAATTGGTATGCACAAAGTTTTACTAGTATTTTTTCCCTGGTGATCTTGTTTATTTCCCCTTACCAAGTATCTCATACCCATTACCAAATCCCATGTTTTATTGCATCTATCTTTCAGAGTGATTTCATTTATCCATTCAAGAAATCCCGTTTACCCATTCCATTAAAATCATCTAGATCATTAGGAAACATTCCCTTAACCTCCTGTACACAGAAGCCAGACATGCATCTGCAGCACAGGCTCATGGCACTTGATGAAGGTCTGAAGGAATGTAAAATACAAAACAAACAACTTCACAAAGAGTTATCTTTGAGCGGATCTGTAATTGAAAATCTGCAAGAGAAGCCCGAACAAGAAAGAGTATTGGTGAGAGGTAAATAAACATTTTGCATTTAAAGAGCAGATAAAATAACATCTAGTACTGCTTGAAATATTTTCTTCTTTTCTTATAGTGGAAAGAAAAAATAGATCACTTTTACATATATACAATACTGCTTAATCTTACAATTTGCTTGGGGGACAAATATATATCCTAAAAATACTTAGTGTTGGTTTTTTTTTTTAGTTAGATTTGTCTTTGCAGCCAAAACATAATGCAACTTGGTATGCAATGAAAGTGTATGGTATACATGGCATAAAATACATAATAAATGATAGTCTCATAGCACATTTATATAAATATGGGTTACCCTAAATATTCATTTACAGGATTCCAAACCTAATGGAAAATATGGAGAGATGAAAGTATAGATGCACTGTATTTGTTCATGTTTCAGAGGGGTAGCCGTGTTAGTCTGTATCAGCAAAAACGAGGAGTCCTTGTGGCACCTTAGAGACTAACAAATTTATTTGGGCATAAGCTTTCGTGGGCTATAACCCACTTCATCAGATGCATGGAGTGGAAAATGCAGAGGCAGGTATAAATACACAGCACATGCAAAGATGGGAGTTGCATTACCAAGTGGGGGAGTGGGGGGTCAGTGCTAACGAGCCAATTCAATTAAGGTGGAAGTGGGCTATTCTCAACAGTTGACAAGAAGAGAGGAAAATCACTTTTATAATGCTAATGAGTGCAATGTAATCAAGGTGGCCCATTTCAAACAGTTGACAAGAAGGTGTGAGTATCAGCAGGGGGAAAATTAGTAGTTGTAGTTTGTATTTCTTCATGTTGCATAAGTGAATGTACCTGATTTACCATTGATCAGTCAAGGTGTCAAATGGTTTTTTTTTCCAGTTTAGTGAGATTAATTTAAATCTAACCATAAACAAAATACCTATATCTGCAAAGTATTACAAATTATAAGAGAATTGACTATATATATTATATAAAGATGCAGTATGGTGAAAAAGTACATTTAGCTGTAAGATCAATAACTTGGGATGGTGGAAAGGCATGGCTAGAGGGGAAGAGAGATGTTTTAAGGATGTGAAATGAGAGAGA
Organism: Terrapene triunguis; assembly: GCF_002925995.2. Taxonomy (NCBI): domain Eukaryota; kingdom Metazoa; phylum Chordata; order Testudines; family Emydidae; genus Terrapene; species Terrapene triunguis. Next base: position 5,142,016 of record NW_020664589.1, on the reverse strand, counting down.
GTCAGAGTTATAAAGTATGGTGTGTTCTACAAGGCAACAGCTGTGGAGTAGAAGGCTCTCTCTCCAGCAGTAATGTGGAAAAGGACAGTGATGACCCAAGTGCTTAAGTGAGTGTATAGGGGAATAGAATTGGAACAAGGGACCCTATCCCACTCCTATTAATAATACTAATACTTTGCTCTCATCTAGTGTTTTTCATCAGTAGATCTCAAATCACTTTACAAAGGAGGTAAGCTTCATTATTTTACAGATGGGAAAACTGAGGCATAGATAGGGAAATGACTTGCCCAAGGTCACCTAGCAGGCCAGGAGCTGAGCCAGGACTAGAACCCAAGTCTCCTGATTCCCAATCCAGTGCTCTATCAACTAAGCCACAGTAATACCATGCACATAGTGCTTCCCTTTATTATTTATTTGTTTTTATTAAAAAGGATGGGAGTTTGGTCATTAACTTCAGTGGGAGCAGGATCTAGCCCATGGTCTGTGAAGTAGGCAGGAGTAAAGTTCCATGGAGAATTTTAAGAATGAAAGTACTGTAGCTTTATATTGGATTCTGAAATGAAAGGGCAGCCATTGGAAGGTTGCAGTCCTTTCGTCCCCTATACTCGATTATTTTTGCGTGTATGCCAATATGGGTAGCAGCAGTCTGCACTTGCTGGAATCCCAAGACCTGGGGCTCACAGAGGTTGTAGAGAATGAAGTTAGAATCATTGCTTAAATTGGTGACATTATTTATCTTCATTGTAAACGTACACAAAAAATAAAAAATAAAACACAAAATCAATTGAGTATATAATAAGTGTACTGACTGCTTGCATGTGTTCATCATGTGATGCAGAATTTTGTGGTAAGATCTTCATCGGGGGTAGGAAGCCGTGGACATTCAAATTTATAGTAATTATCTTGATAGTTAATTTATGTATTTGAAAAATGTGTTTAGACAATTTCACATGATCTGCATATTTGTGTTTTTATGTTTACTACTGCAGTTCTTTATATGGCTTCACCATTCTGAATTGTTGCTGCATCACTTGTTTTACTATCCTACTTTTTTCTTTTCTTCTTCTTTTTTAAAGTCACTTAGCTAAGTTTTTTTTCCCCTTACATTTCTCTAGCTGAATCATTGGTCAGAATGGATTGCAAAGAGATCCAGGTGGATTCACAGGCTGTTGGATTTGATACTTATGACAAGAATGAAAATAAGATGGTCATGGATCAGAGAACCAGTCAAGGTAGAGCATGGACACAAAGTGATAATGAGAAAGCAGCACTATGAAAGCTACTAATCTTAAAATATATTGTCATATTGTTTTCTGTAAATAATTATAGATAACTTACTCTACTGTAGATAATTGCCCTTTTTTACCATTACTTGTTGGTTTTAAATATTGTTTACTTAATTAGTATAGAATAATGGTCCCCAAGTTAGTGTCTTAAGGGTTATGTTTTTAGAAGGGTCACATGAATTTATGAGCACAGTTTCCAATAAAAAATAATGAGTTGTGTACCTAACTCCCAAACACTGTACTGCAAACCTCCTCAGTTCCTCTGATCCATTCGGTGAATTAAATATGTTCATTACTGTGCACTTGCCACACTGTTATGAAATGCAAGGAGGAAGCAATAGAACGATAGCATTCTGCTTATCTGAATTATTTGAAGGCATTTGGCTTAGTTGAAACCTAACTGAATCATTGAATGAAAATGTAAATGGGGTTAATTCCATGTACTATGTGCTTCTACATAATCCATTTGTCTTTTTGAGAGGGCTTGAATGACCTCTTTATCTAGTTGCATACAGAGTGCTGAATAAGAGACTAATTCTGGAACCCTTACTCACGTGTGTGGTCCCCCTGAAGCCAGTCAGTAAGGGATTGCAGGATATACATTTATTACCTGTGTGTGGTACATTAAAGTGTGCTAGCAGTTTCTGCTTTAAAGAGCAACTAATGCCTTATGAAAAACCATAACAAGCATTCTAATTAAAAACAATACTACTTCCAATTTTTCTGGTTTTCACCCCCTCATATTCTTTAGTTCTATATATATATATATATATATATATATATATATATAT
>NW_020664589.1:5026668-5139839 GCF_002925995.2 Terrapene triunguis | reverse complement strand
ATATATATATATATATATATATATATATATATACCTATCTCATTGAACTCGAAGGGACCCTGGAAGGTCATCGAGTCCAGCCCCCTGCCTTCACTAGCAGGACCAACTACCAATTTTTCCCCAGATCCCTAAGTGGCCCCCTCAAGGATTGAACTCTCAACCCTGGGTTTAGCAGGCCAATGCTCAAACCACTGAATGTGAGCTGAGGGGTGAAAACATTGTCTACTATCTGTTCTTATCAGTTTAATATCTATGATGTCCTTTATTTGAGCTTAAGAATTCATCTGGTTTCGCTGTTTGTTCCTCACCTGAATTCACAACCTTCTGGGACATCTTAATCATTACAGCAACCCACTGCAAAGTCACAGAGGATTGTCTTTCTGGTGGAGAATAAGTAGGAGTAGCTAGTGAACTCTTAAGAAACGTATCTTATTCTTCTACTCAGGATCTCCCCATGAATCCTGGTGCAATGACGTTTTCTCAAGTGTATTGCTGTCTTGTGACTCAATAGCATTTAGAATTTTGAACAACGTAAGTAAGCAGATGCAGCAATCGCAAAGCATCATCCTGCCCTTCAGTGCACATGGGATAGATAGCGCATGTAATCACCTCATTTCTTGCTCAACCTTGGATTCAGCTTGCAGAGTTATTTTTATTTGTTTGTGCTCATTCTTGGCTCAGGCATCCATATTCATTCCACTCCATTCTTTTTAGGAGTCCATTGAGTGAGACTTTGGATTGATTTACGGCTCAATCCTGTGAGATGCTGAGCATCTGCAATGCCCATTGAAGCCAGTGGTAGTTGATGGTGTTAAGCACATTGCAGGATTAACAAATTAGAATGAAAGATCCTTTCTGAATGTATCCACTGTGAGCGAGGGGATTTTACAGTGCTGTTCCTCCTGTCAGTATTGCCTATTTCCAGTCCCTGTGGAGGAGGCTGTTGAACCTCCTTGTTCTCACCTCAAGAAAGTAGACAAACTCTATGATAGCCTTAAGACAGTACAAACAATTGACAGGCTCCCTCACACTAAATGGAATTACTATAGGCAGGGGCGGCTCTATGTATTTTGTCGCCCCAAGCACGGCAGTCAGGCGGCTTTCGGCGGCACGCCTGCGGGAGATCCGCCGGTCCCGCGCCTTTGGCGTACCTGCCGCCGAAGCCGTGGGACCGGCGGACCTCCCGAAGGCATGCCGCCGAAAGCCGCCTGACTGCCGCCCTCACAGCGACTGGCAGGCCGCCCACCGCAGCTTGCTGCCCCAGGCACGCACTTGGTGCGCTGGTGCCTGGAGCCGCCCCTGACTATAGGGTCTTCACAGTACGTTGTCTGTAGTTGGCTTGTACAGCCAAAGGGCCAGATACACACTATCTAAGGAAAACAGAACTGATCTGTCAACAGAACTGATCTGTCACCAGTCCTTCAGAATCCTTCATTATTTTATCAGCAATTTCCAGGCTTAGGTTTTTCTTCATTTCCATTTGACAGTTTGCCACTGAGATCATAGGATTTATGCTTTGGGTGCCCTGCTTCTAGAATAATTTGGCTTTACCAGTATGTTATGCTTGTCCAGAAATAGACATGTAAGGGGCCCTAGTCTTGCTTCAGGATGCTCCAGAAAGAGGGAGGTAAACAATCTCAAAATATTGGTGATCTTTTGCAGAGCTAGCTTGATAGTAGGACTCTGTTTCCTGGTCATGGGAAAACTCCAGTCCCCTAGCTACTTATATGTACTCTCCCTACCCCAATAAATGTAGAATATATGATGTATAGAAGTATAAAATTTGTACTGGCATGAATCTCTGGTGATGGCATTGCCCATGAGTGGCTTAGCTAAATGTGAATTGTTTAGGGCATCCCAAATGAGTACCAATAAAATCTTTAACACTGCGTAGTATTATGGATTTTATTTAGGCCACATTTTAAAAAGAACTTATTAGAACTTTTTTCCAACTTACGATTTTTATTAGTAATCTTTTAAAATCCTCCGACTTTAAACTCCACTTGGCTGCGTATGGATATTGGAGCTGGAGAGAAAATAAAATTAATTTTTAAGAAGTTTTTTAAAGTATTTTGGGCTGTTTGTAAATCAGTGTTATAATGCCTTGTGTTTGAGGGACTCACCTTGGTGTGCTGAAAGATATTGGACTTAGCAATAGTCACTTGTCTAGAACGGAATATAACAAGTGTAATTTTAAATCCCTACCTGGGGAGAAAGCTGGTTTTATGTATTGGAAATTGGTATTTGGAAGCTGATGAGAGGTTTGGAATGTTAGAAATGTAAGATGGATTAGTGGGCACAGATAATGAGGTCAAAGATACAAACTAAGTGCAGTTTATTTTATTCCCTTGTTGTGGAAGTGAAGAGATTTGTTCAAGTGCTGTTATGAGCCAAATGTCAAATAAATATTAATGCTCACATCCAATCCTTTTATTTTCAGAAACAGAAACTCCTCATAACATTAGCGACATGAATATTCTACATTCATTGAAAGAGCTAAATAAAGAATTTTATTCCATGGATAACCAGGACATTGACTCAGCTACAACGTATTCAGGTTCCAAAAGTCTGCTTTCTCTCAAACTGAGTGTAGCAAGTACGGATGCATTTGATGACTATGAAGTCATAGACGACCTAGAAGAATTGAGACAAAGAATTAAGGATATGAAGTCTGAGCTTGAAAAGTACAAAATGTTCATATTTCATTTGCAGCCTACTAATCCTTTTTTGTCCAGTGATATTTTTAATATAGTTTTGAATGATGCTGAATTGCCCATGGAAAGACATGTTCTACAAATGCAAGATACTGATGGACAAGAGACCAAAACATTTTCTACGGTACATCAGCAAGTGGATTATGAAATCCACATTGAAAACCTGAATTCACAGTCTGCAGAAACACCCGATGAACAAACATCACAAAACCTTAAGCAGCTATTATTAGAAAATGAGGCTGAACTTGAAAGAGAGCAAATTGCAAATATGCACCTTCTTGATGAAGTATATCGTCTGCAAAACAAACTTAGAGAAACATCACCATCCAAGTGAGTAATGCTAACACATTTTCAGCCCCTATGAGTAAGTGCAAGCACCAGTACTGTAGGAGGTAATTCCAGGGATATTCATATTTACATACCTCCACAGTGCAGTGTGTTGAAGGCTAAAATTCGTTAACATTAATATAAAGTGACAGAGATTTTTACTTAGAAGTTGCCTTATAAGAACAAAAATTATTTCTACTATTAAAGAACTGCTTCTAATACTAGGGTGACCAGATGAGAGGAAGAAAATATCGGGACACGGGGGGCGGGGCGGCTGGCGGAGAAAACAAAAAAAAGCCGAGTGCTGCCGGCGGAGCAAAAAAAAAAAAAAAATGCCGGCAGAGCGAAATATCGGGACAAACACGTAAATATCGGGACGGTCCCGATTTTATCGGGACGTCTGGTCACCCTATCTAATACATCCATATCATCCTCACATGATGGTTTTTATGCCTTTCTTCCTCCAGAAGCCTATACAAATCTTCCCTGCAGGATGCTGTCTCCTATTTGATTTCTCGAGTGAGGTTCTCCCTTTTGCAGGTTTCTTTGTGGGAGGTGAAGACTTAAGTCAGATTGACAGAGACCCTGGGGTTTTTTCTTCTTCCTCTGCAGCATGGGGCACTAGTTGCTTGCTGGTCTAAACTAGAGTAAATGGTGGATTCTCTGTAACTTAAAGTCTTTAAATCATGTGTGCAGATGTGGTCGCCCCATCTCAAAAAATATATATTGGAATTGGAAAAGGTTCAGAAAAGGGCAACAAAAATGATTAGGGGTATGGAACGGCTTTCATGTGAGGAGCAATTGATAAGACTGGGACTTTTCAGCTTGGAAAAGAAACGACTAATGGGGGATATGATGACTGGTGTGGAGAAAGTAAATAAGGATGTGTTATTTACTCCTCATAACACAAGAACTAGGGGTCCCCAAATGAAATTAGTAGGCAGCAGGTTTAAAACAAACAAAAGGAAGTATTTCTTCACACAACGCACAGTCAACCTGTGGAACTCTTTGCCAGAGGATGTTGTGAAGGCCAAGACTATAACAGGGTTCAAAAAAGAACTAGATAAATTAATGGAGGATAGGTCCATCAATGGCTATTAGCCAGGATGGGCAGGGATGGTGTCCCTAGCATGTGTCTGCCAGAAGCTGGGAATGGGCAATGGGATGTATCACTTGATGATTACCTATTTTATTCTGTTCATTCCCTCTGGGGTGCCTGGCATTGGCCACTGTTGGAAGACAGGATAGTGGGCTAGATGGACCTTTGGTCTGACCCAGTATGGTCGATCTTATTTTCTTATGTTCTTATGATTTGAGGACTTCAGTAACTCAGCCAGAAGTTATGGGTCTATTAGAGGGAGGGGGTGCATGAAATTCTGTGGCCTGCAATGTGCAGGAGGTCAGACTAGATGATCACGATGGTCCCTTCTGACCTTAAAGTCTATGAGTATAAGCCACAATCAATGCTCCCGGAATTTTGCAGCACTCACATTCTAATTTTTGTGGCAAGAGTAAGGAAATTCTACATCAAATCTGAATTAGTCTGAAACACTTCTATGGGCAGTTGGCTGCCAAATTCCTGGGAACCTTCTATGTTGCACTTGTGTACAGTAGTGCCTTCCATTCAAGTATCTGAAAGCACTATACATTGAAATTAATGAATGAAGCCTTAGAATAGAAATTCAAAAACCAGTGAATCCTCCCTGTCAGGCTTGGAAGTATCATCATTTTACATATGTAGAAACTGAGGCAAAGAAAGTTAAGTAGTTTATCCACAAAACAGACTGACACTCTCCATCCTAGAATCTGGATCTCCTTATACCCCATCCTGTGGTTTGGCAACAAAACACTCTTTCCCCTAGGGAATAGCTGATGGCAGCAGGCGGAGCACAGAAATGTCTTCAACCCTTTAGGTTTCTCCATAATTCATGATTGATGATGCTTGCAAACCCTTGATGTGGCACTTTAATGTTAGCTTAGAAAAATACACACCTGCTCCATAAAATATATGAACTTGCATCCTAGAAAATACACTTCACACATATGACATACTAAGGGCTGGTCTACACTAACCCCCCAGTTCGAACTAAGATACGCAACTTTAGCTACGTGAATAACGTAGCTGAAGTCGAAGTATCTTAGTTCGAACTACAAGGTACTTACCGCGGGTCCACACGCGGCAGGCAGGCTCTCCTGTCGACTCCGCGTACTCCTCTCGCGGAGCAGGAGTACCGGTGTCGACGACGAGCACTTCCGGGATCGATTTATCGCTTCTAGACAAGACGCGATAAATTGATCCCAGAAGATCGATTGCTTACCGCCGAACCCGGAGAAAAGTATAGACGTACCCATAGATCTAACTATGTAATCTAAGGGATGGGATGGGATGGGCTGCTATAAAGTTTTTATTGCCATGGATTTGGTATGACTGCATGACTCACAAGTGACCGAGCCACACATGAGTTATACATCCTCTCCCTGTACAAGCAGAAATAAAAATGTTCTAGCAACCCACGTTGTCATAGTTTTTGTTTATGCCCCATATTTTGTTCGGTTTTTTTCCTTTTTCAGTCCCTTCCTCCCCCAAGGTACATAGTTCTGTAGAAAGAAGCATATCAGTGATAGGGACAATTGCAATATAAAGTGGACATCTATATCCACAAATGCAGTATAAACTCAGTTATTTTGAGTTGAAATGTATATCCTACCTATTGAAGTACAAGAATTTAGGCAGTAAGTTGGTTGTCATGATCACATCTGTAGTAATAAACACAGGAGACAGTAACCTAGAATTTGTCATACTGGATGAAACCATTAGTCCGCAAAGTCCAGAATCCTGCCTCTGGCAGACGACAGTATGTGATGTTTCAGAGGAAGGTGGACCCCATCTGACTCTCTTGGTCCTTCACAGACAACCATTGTAGAGATGTATATTTTTAGCCTCTTTACTCATTTCATTATAGCTCCTTCAGGTGCCATCTGACTCGCCTGTTTGTCAGATTCTAAGAATCAGGTTAATACTGGGTATTTGGGTGGCCTACAAGCGAATTCATCATTTCAGTTCCTGCTTATCCTCTAAATTAAGCAGTTACATAATGCATGATAACCTGTAAGTTGTTGGCATGAATACAAAGCCTAGTAGTAAGGGCAAGACATCTTTGTCACTGTTGCCGTAGGGCATTTTTAGAGAAATTGGATTTACATAACGTAACATTCTAGTCTAGAAATAGAATTGTAATTCATTTTAGTTTTTTTTAAATGTTAGTTATGGTCAAAACATTCTTTTCAGAGATAATTTCATTTTCACAGATATGATTCATTAGTTCATTCCCAAGCTCGAGAGCTCTCCTTTCAACGCCAGCAAATTAAAGAGATCCACAGCATCTGTGTCACCTATCATCAACATCTGACCAGCCTTATTAAAGCTTTCGAGGAGCTGCTTCAAGCCAGCGATGTTGATTATTATGTTGCCGAGGGCTTCCGTGAACAGCTGAATCAAAGTGTGCAACTTTTTGAGAAGCTGGAAAAGAAGTTTCTATATGGTATGTAGCTATATTTCCCAGCCTGTTGTCTATGGTACATAAATATTTTATTGAAATCTGAAGAATAATATTTTTGCCTTGGAAATCAACTTCTATGTATTGTTCTTATGTTTGTCCTCATGTCACTCACAGTGGGACCTTCCCTCTACACTTCTTTCAGTCAGAATGGCAGGCAGACAGCTGCTGTCCCTGCCACTGCATGGCAGATTTAATTCTAGTGCTCATGCAATGCTTGATTTTTAACTTTGTAGTTGTCATTGCAATTGGGTCCTTGCATCTCAAGTTGTTCCTGTGTCACAAGACAAACACACCAAGCAACCAAAACTACTTGGACTAAAGCCACAGGATACAGCAAAACCAATGACACGTTCAACAACAAATGGACTCCAGGATTTTTTAATATAGGACCCAGGCTTTATATACTTTTGAATCATGCCTATGTCTCTGATCAGCTCACATTGAAGTATTCATAGGAGTCTTCCCGTTGACTTCAATGGGAGTTGGATTGGGCCCATAAAAAGTTCAGAGGTTTTAGAATATCATTGAAAAATGTGCCTTTTTTGTTTAATGCTGTACGTGTATTAAATCATAAACAATGATTTGTGCTTTTAATGCAGATTGTCATTTATAAATGTGGAAAATGCATTACATAAGGTAGAGCTTTTCCATTGCAATACAGGAATTGCCATACCTATGGGCCATCTAGTCTCTGACTGTGGCCAGTACCAGATGCTTTGAGAAGGTGCAAGAAATCCTGTAGTGGACAATTGTGGAATGACTTGATGGTAGAGGAAGTCCCTCCCTAACCTTCATCAGTTAGAAGGTTGGATTATACTCTGAAGAATGAGTGTTTATGCACCTGAAAAATTTCTGTCTTTTTCGGGGAGATATTTCTTGGGTGCCCTGAGATCTCTCTGTCCAGTCTCAGTCCCCATGCACCCAGGCTGCAGTAAAGCATTAGGCTGGAGAGCAGGTGCCTGGAACATCCAAGCAGTAGGACTCTCCAAAGCTGTCGGTCATTTGTGTATTGTTCCTTATGTTTGTAGGCTGTTTTAATCAGAAGGTGTGTTGAGATCCAGAATCTTGTTGTAGAAGTGTCCCTGGGGACATAAGCATGGCAACAGCATGGTGAAGGAAAGACAGATTTACACCTTAAATCATGGCTATTTAAAATGCAATACTGTTCCCTAAAATAGTCATTGGAATTGATATTTGTCCATCCAAAGGAACAGAGTGCCATAGCCATTATCATAATCTTCATTCTTTGTTACTGAGGAAGTTTGAGTGACAAAGTGATGGCAAAAAGAAAAAGGAATACTACGATGAGCAAAGTCCACCAAGAAAGCTTTTTCCTAGCTCCTCAAGGATGGACTTTCCCAGCATATCTCAGTCAACTAACAGCATTTTGGCAGGTGTCAGCTGCAAAGTTATCTTCAAGCAAACACTTGAGGTAGTCTTTTAAAATGGGGACACTGACCCCAACATTTTCTTGTAATTGCCTGTAGAAGACTTTCTTCTGAAGCATTCAGTGGGCAATCAAACAATGGTCCCTATCTTGTCCTTCTTTAAAAAGACCCGCAGCATGTTGTCGCTGTGATTACTCATACTAAAGAGGCTGTATATGTGAAAAAGATGCTATAACTAGTGTGTCATACCAATCTAACAAAAGATTGAGTGAATTCAGTCATTTCAGTGGATACTTGCATTACGAATCAGAAGATTTTGTAGTGCATAAACATTAACATGTTTTAAACCCCCACCCCAACCAACAGATGGTTTCCTATATACTATGAAAGTCACTGACAACTGAGACAGTTCAATATATCTAAAACAATGGCACTGCACTGAACCACACATTAAAATAAAACGTCTAGAGCAGGGGTTCTCAAACTTCATTGCACCGCAATCCCCTTCTGACAACACAAATTACTATACGACCCCAGGAAGGGGGGACTGAAGCCTGAGTCCGCCTGATTCCCGCTGCCCCGGGTGGGGGAGCCGGAGCCAAAGCCCAAGCCCCACTGCCCTGGGCGGGGAAGGGGTCAAAGCTGAAGCCGAAAGGCTTCAGCCCCAGCCAGGGGGCCTGTAACCTGAGGGCTGAATCCCTCAGGCTTCGGCCTGGGATGGTGGGGCTCAGGCTTCAGCCCCAAGCCCCAGCAAGTCTAAGCCAGCCCTGGCAACCTGATTAAAATGGGGTCCCGATCCACTTTGGGGTCCCGACCCACAGTCTGAGAACTGCTGCTCTATAGGATTATACAGAACATTTGGCTTACTAAGAATTGACTGTAAAGCAGTAGCATAAATAGCCTTCTGCCTGTGCATTTCAATCCTGACCTTCAGTCCAGACCTCTGAAATTCAAGTTCTGCGCCTTTCTTGAGCCAGGACTGCCAGTTATGCTTAATAACATGGAGACTTAGCACTGTTACCAAGTGTGTGTTTTTTACATAGGCTGGTATCTATTTGCGCTTCCCAGGTCACTGTTCAATTAGCACTTAAGTTATTCAAATACGTTAACGCAGAGAAAAAGATTAGATAACCAGTATTATTTTGAGTGCACTTCTTTTCCTTTTAAAAAAAATATTTTTATTGTGCAGGAGAATCATTGGATGCAGAAGTTGCCAAACTTTATGAATTAGCACAAAGGTAAGAGTACCATTGAAGACTGGCATTAAATTTGTTATGTATTTAAATGATAAAGAGCCTGTATGTTTTATAGCCCAACTTCAACTCTATTGCTCTTTTGAGATGACTGTTGCTTATACAACACATGTTCCATTAATATCCATTTTGTTAATAAAATATTCATAGAAAACAAGCTGTCTCTCCCCGCTTTTCAGCAAAGGTTTAACAGGAGAGCCACTAAAGTGAGGTGTCAGGTTACTAAGACTCTGTTACTTTTACTAGCATAAATAAAATTAGGATAACATACTAGGGCATATAAGCATAAATATTTAGGCTGGATGCTCAGCACAACCGAGAGAAGAGGGTTGGCAAAGGTGTCTTTAAGCTATCTTTCTGCTTCCCCTCACCCTGGGACTGAACTGTAGGGACTAGCTATGGTACTCGTTGCCTTGGGACGTTGTGAAGCCTAAAAGTATAACTCTTCAAAAAAGAATGAGATAAGTTCATGGAGGATAGGCTCATCAGTGACTATTAGGCAAGATGGTCAGGGACGCAACCCCATGCAGCGCAGGCCACAAGGACATGCTGGTCGCTGCTTCCCGCAGCTTCCATTGGCCAGGAACTGGAACTGTGGTCACTGGGAGCTGCGGGAGGCCGTGCCTTTGGACGGTCAACGTAAACAAAATGTCTTGCGACCCACCAGCGGATTACCCTGATGGGCTGCGTGCCAAAGGTTGCCGACCCCTGCCCTAAACCTTTGACTACCAGAAGCTGGGAGTGGACGACTGGGGATGGATCATTCAATTAATTGCCCACTTCTGTTCATTTTCTCTGAAGCTTCTGATGCCCGCCACTGTCAGAAGACAGGATATTGGGTTAGATAGACTATTGGTCTGACTCAGTATGACCGTTCTTATGTTCTTATTACCAAAATGCATTGCTCTTCGACTTCATTCTCAAAGCACCCTTACACTAGAGGTGTGGAGAGCAGATGCTGTGAAGTTACCTAAATTGGTTTTATGCCAGCCCAGGATTATCTTGTGCTGGAGCAATCCTCAGCTGCGTTTTTAAGGTAGCTGCAAGTCCCCTTGCCACAAAAGGCATTTAAAATAGATCAGTTGCGGAAAATGAACTTTAAGGGTGAGATCCTGGCTCTCTTGAAGTCCACTAGTGACAAAACTCGCATTGACTTCAGTAGGGCCTGGATTTCATGCTAGATTCTTATCTCTGATATGTGGAGGTATGTCACTATGTATCTTTAAAAATCTGCTACTATACATGTATCCTGTGAATTTGACACCAATCTCTCTCTATTCATTGTGCTTCTAAAGCAATAATTATCATTGTACATTTACAAATATTTTACTTGACACACAAGGGATAATGAGAAGACCACCACAATGTACCAGCAGCTTAAGGATGAGTCACCTATACCATCTGCTTTTCATAGCTTGTCTGACTTTGAAATGTCAGAAAAGTCATCTATTGGATCACCTGAACCTAAACAAGACCTAGTGGCGGAAGAACATGACAAACTGGCACTTGTGCCAAGCAAGTTTCCCCCAGGTAATTTTTTCCCTACTGAAGATTTACTATATATTGGGGAAAATTAGATAAAAAATTCATAAGGGAACTAATTAAGAAATAATGTGGAATGTATATCTGTTTCATCTTTCCAGTATCTTGCATAATCATTGTAATTTCAGTAATCATGCGTACCAAGATGACAACGATGGAAGCTATCTTCTCTTTGAAACAAAATTAGCTATGATATTTCGTGCCTTTGTTGTTTTGGACTGTCATCTTGTACAGTACTCTAGACGGTCCTTAAATAGACAAGTCATGAGGGAAAACAGACATTGTCAAGAGATTATTAAATTAAAAAAAAGAAAACAGGACAGATTTTCCAATTTTATAAAACCCAGTCTTGTGTTTCCTTGAGAATTGTAAGTGCTGCATAATTAATAACTGGTGTCATGTTTGACCTGGATAGTTTCAGTAACTGCAACCGATGGTCAAAGTAGTTTGCTGTAGACAGAGATGAAAGTTTAACAGCTGAAACTGTGCGGTGTTTAGGGAAATTTTTTTTTTAAATAAACCAGCAGTAGATGACATGGATAAACTGACAAACAAGAGGCACAATTAGAACAATAGGTTCCTGACTATTGCTGAAACGTACAGCAGAGGAAGAGGAATTGTCGAATGGCAAAGCAAAAAGGAAAAGGTACTGTCCTGAAACTAGGTAGAATAGATTTATTTGTTAAGGCATGGAGTTTATTATACATAGTGTACATCAAAGACTTATTTTATACGTGAGTTACTCTAGTGATCATCCTGTTGTTATATGGGAAATCATATACAGTTGATATACTAAGTCTAGAAATAAAGTGGTATTGTAAACTTTAGATTCATTACCAAATAAATAGAACAGTTTAACTAGAAAATTGTGTAATCACATACTGTTTTTAAATAGATGTTTAGAAGAGATTAAAACTAGCGTCTATGATTATTTGAGAACACAGAATAAAGAGTTCATGAAAGGAATGTTTAAATCTAAATCACAAAATACAGAATTCAGTAAGACCCATGTAAGTTATTGAAAAGGCCCACTGTGAGTGCCATTCATTTAGCCTCTCTTGCTGTTTTTGTAAAAGATTTTCTAGCTCTTTTACCACATCACACACACTGCTCTATGTACTGTACCCATTGTAAAATAATATCATTTACTCAAAATGAAAAGAGAACTCTTGATTTATTTAGAGTTATTAATGGAGCATCTTCAAGAAATTCGATCTCTGAGACAACGTTTAGAAGACTCCATTAAAACTAATGAGAGATTGAGGCTTCAGCTTGAACGACAAGTAACAGATATGGAACTAAATCAAGGTAAGACCTTATTTCATCATGAGTGAAATACACTTTTGCTTAACGTCCGAGCGATTGAACTCTGCTGGAGGAATGTGGGTGGGTTGAGGGGTACAATATGGGTGCAATTCAACCACCCCATTGGCACTACTCCATAGTGAACTGGATTAGCAGCTGCAGCCCCACCATGCTGCTTGTTTATTTGCATAAATGTGGATCCCATGACCCTTGTCTTTGACTTCCTCCATTGCATGAAGTATCCAATCCTGATGCAGAGATCCCTTCTATAATGTGCAAGCGTCCCATATGGCTATTCCACCGACAGCGTCACACACACTCCCAAAACAGGGTTTAAATGCTGTGGAAGGTTTTGTGCTAGCTCTCTAGACCTTGGGTGAATTTCATCCTGGGAACTGAAAAGCCCTTTTAGACAGCGCTGTTGTCACATAACAACCTAGATTTTCTGGATTTGGCTTCTGATTTTTATTGCTGACGTGACTTCACATGTCTTCTCCTTATATTCTTCATTTTGGAGTCACTGTATCTAAGCACAGACAGGGGCAGCTGCTGCAGGGAGCTAGTTGCAGCTACCTAATTTTAGGGCCGCCCAGCTCTGGTGTAAATTAGAGAAAGAGGAGTCCTGCTCTAACACTGGTTGCTACCACTGATGGCATAAGGGTCTCTTACTCTAGCTGAGGTTTGAGTGTCGTAGAGCTCATCTTTCTCCCTCTCCTCCCTTTTATACTAGGGCTGCTGGGAGTGGTTAGCATAGGATGTGGCTGCACTACCACTATTAGCTCTGTGTCAGTGGATATTCCCCTACATGATGGGGGGGCATTCTTCACAGAAGTCTCTGGATGTTTTAAGGCCATTGTGTGCTGCGTAGCAGCACAAACTGGCCTTCGTGGACTGGAAAATGTGGTCCACTATCTGCAGCTTGTCGTTAGAATTGCTTGCAGTGAGAAGTTCTTTCCTAACAAAACAGCATTATGACTTTAACTGAGGAATGCTCAGCAGAAACTGATGGAATTTTTAAAAAGTCAGTTTTTATTCAGATCTCTCTAATGTCAGTGTATGAAAATATGTAAGTCAACAGGTGCTTTGGGTGCTCAGCACCTTTGAAAATCAGACTGTTTTTAATGTTTTTTTCACAAGCAATTAGCCAATCTTTAACCAAGCAGGCTTTTATAGTAAGTATATGGTACAATGCATATTTTTCTACACATAGCTTTGTTTTCATTCTCCTTCCCCACACTTTCCCCCAGATCAATATATTAATCTGCAATATTACTTCTATCAGAAGCAGGCAACAAGTACATGCATGCTTTCCTCATATTCAGTTTCACTAATATTAGTATTAGATTCATTATGTTTACATCATCCCCAGAATCCATTTCTGTTGTTATTTAAATGGATACTACCTACAAATGGCAGTTTGCTTTCAAGAATAATTTACACTGATGGAAAGGTGTATAAAAGGCACCCATTTCATTCATGAAGTATTTATGCTGCCGGAAAGCCATATTGTTCTCATGAAATAACCACACTGAAACAGTTCCAACTGTTTTACAGCTTCATAAAGATTCTGGAAAGGGCATCCATTCATTCAGTGAAAGTATATTTTCTTTATAAACTGTCTGTCTTATGCCTTCCATCTGTCTTCTTGCTACTTTAGTAGATTTACCAATGCATAGAGGGAAAATTTGAAGAGGAATGGGAAAAGTAGCTATTTATTACAACAAGCCCCTCTTTTGCTACATTATTCTCTCAGCATTTCCTATTGCTTTTAAGATGTGTTTTGGGTATAGAGATGTGTGTTCTCTCTTCAGATAATAATGATTGCCACTTTGCTCAAGATTTTTACACAGTTTTGTGTTTTAATTTTGAATTTGGCTATAAAAACAAACTTGTGGCTGAACATGAACTAGTTTTAGGCCTTGGGGATATATATTTTTTAAAACAGATGGTTTTAAACATGTTTTTATTTAATATCTTTGTTTTTTTAAGGAAAACAAAATAAACAAGTTATAACATATACTTGAATTTAACAGACTGCCTATCATCATTTATTTTATATCAAGTTGTTTATTCACTAAACTCTAATACCAAGAATTACTTTAGTCTGTCTGATAAATATTTTATATATGTACATACATATGCCATGTTACTTGTAATATTTACTTTGTCTTAAGTACTCGGAAGCCTCTGGGTTTGTAGCACCTTATAAATCATGGAGGTGGTAGAATGACTCCATAGTTAACCAGACTTGAGCTGAAATTTTCACTAAAATCAGGACTAAAATATTTCCGTCATTTCAAATGCTAGACTTTTAAAAAGTTGAACGGTTAATTTTGAGTTTTCTAGGTTTCTAATGCTTGTTTTGGCATTTTTAAATATAGTAATAACAGTAAGGCTTTTTATCCTTAACTTACTGATATGTACAGTCATGCTTCAGTTGCAACCTCAGCATACTTTTTGTCTGCGGGGGAGGGAATATTTATTTATCTTTGCTGCTGTTTTCTATGGTGCTCATCTCTCTGTCAGTCTTCCCTTGGAAACTTATAAGGTCTACAAACCTTTTTGTGTTCACTGTTGCGATACATGACTTAACCAAAACTCCTCAGCGTAACTGCAACCACAGGCCCTGATCTTACACTCCTGTCTGCTAGCTAGACCCAGGCACCTGACCTGTGCAGAGCCCCATTGAAGTTAGTGGGGCTCTGCACAGGTGCAGAATTCTGTGCTAGTGGGTCTAATTGCAGGATCGTGGCCTTATTACCATTGGGGCTACATTTCCCCTTTATTGGGTAACAGAACTAATAGTTAGATTCTAGAGCCTTTCAGTGCAACTTGTCAGTTAACATGAGAGCTGGGTGACGGGCAATAAATTAAATTGGGATCAAGATAAGATCATCAAGTTCAGACCCTTCAAGTTGAATTGCTTTGTTAAAATCTGAAAGGCAAAAATCTTCTGAGTTCACATAGCTACCTTAATTCTAACACATAGATAGTAAAATGCCGTTAGTGCCAGGCTCCTAGAGCCTTTGAATCTTTCAGTAACAACAAGAAGTGTGTATCATGGCACGCTACATCCCAGTTAGGTAGTGGCTGAGAGCTTCAATTGGGATTGCAATAAATTGAGGTTAGTCAGAGAAAGTACAGCACATCAAATTGAATTGCTATAGCTGAAAGGCATCCATTGCTGCATTCAGCTATTTCTTTGCCACATGGTTATTTCTCTATTTATCAACTGAGCAGTTGGCACTCATTTAGTTGTCTTGATCTTTGCTAAAGCAGTAGCGTTTGGGTCAACCATTCAATACAAATATATTTTAAATAGCACTATTAATCCCAATGGATCCTGAAGAGCTTTGCAAGTCTAAACAGATGTACACGTTTTACACAGGGCTATTGCTTCATTCATCATTGAAATGTAGCCACCCCGGGAGTGGAACATGGCACATCATTGTAGGGCACATGAATAATGTTATATCCAGTTCAAACTGCACGTGGCATTTAGGGAGGTAGAATGATTCCCCAGGCTTGTCCAGGAAACCAAAGTTAACCCCTCTACTTGTACAAATGCCATTGGATTTTTAGTGACTACAAGTGGCCAGGAAGAATCTGTTTTTAATCATAGGCAAAGGACAGCAACTCCAGCAACACATTCCATTAGCGCTTTGTTGGGTCAATGATTCAGCATTAACTTGGAAGCAAAATGTCGTCAACAGAATCAATACCACTACTTCCCTGCACCACCCTAGGTTTTCCTTGAAGGTCTCCTATGCAAATACTAACACAGTCACACTCTGCTTAGCTTGTGAAAGCTGAATGGCTCTCAGCCGAGGTGGTATGGCTAAAGGTAATACAGTTTGAACACAGGAGATGTACTGGAATTTATCACATGTTAAACTTCAGTACAATACACTTCAATTTAAAAGTGTGTGATGGTCTCACAGGACTTTTTGCAAGTTGTTGCACTACATTTTTTGGCTGTTGCCCGAAGATGGTTGCATACCAAATCTTCCAGAGATAATTAAGCAATTTTGGTAACGTTAGCACAATGATTGAGGGTACTTAGACTGCGGAGCTTTGGTTTACTTAGAATTTACCCGAATTGCCTTTCAGTCTGCAGCAATGATAACCTTCAAAATATATAGGGGATAAATATCTTTCATAACATGTTTTTCTGCTTTGTTTAAATTGTTCCTGTCTGGAAAGTTTAATCTTTACTGACCTAGAGATGACTCATAAATCATTTTTATGGATATATTTATAGGTTCTGCAAACATTTTTATCCATGGTTCAGAGCAACATAATTCCCTGACTTCTGAAATTCATTTCCTGAGGAAGCAAAATCAAGTTCTGAATGTAATGCTCGCAAAAGGATCTAGAGGTATAATATGAAACTCTGCTTTAAAGAAGCGGCTTGCAATTTGGAAAGCACCATGCATTTTTATTCCAATCAGAAAACATCAAAATATTTACATTTCTTTCATTAAATTGTTTCCACAGCTCTCCCCACTCGTGAAATTGCATGACCAGCCTTTGTATCCAAACGCAGGATAATAGGGGTGGAGGAGTTGGAATAGCAGCGCTCTACCAGTATTGTGCTGCTCCTCTCTCTGCCCATAGCATTATCCTTTTTTGTGTCCTCTTTCATTTCCTCTCCCTCTTTTTTTGCATGTGTGTGCATTCCTTTTTTCCTTTGTGCTATTTTCTCTCCTTCCACCCCGTTTGGTGTTGCCCACTTTCCCAAGCTCTGTGTTTAAAGATCTTGCCAAAGGAAATTGGCTAAAATTATTCAGTTTCATTCTGAATGGAGCTCCTTTCAGGCAGAGCTGGCTGCAAAGGGAAATCAACTAATTTCCCTTAAGGTTCTAGAGCCTGATGCAGAGGGAAAACTGGATAGTTCTAGTCAGTTTCCCTCTGCAAGCACTTTACCTCAGTTCCATTATTTTTGAATAATCAGTTTCCCTTTGCACCTTCTTAGCTTGGCTCTCAACTCTCCTCAGCTCCACATGTGCTCTAAGCAACAAAGTAAAATTAATTCAGCCCCCTTAACAAGAAACTCTTTAAAGCATGTAAAGCTAATCCTTGGGACAGATGCCTTTCTGCGTGTGCAGAGTGGTGTATGGACCGTTCGCATAAAAGAAGCACATGAACTCTCCCCCAGTTCATGTTTTCTGATCTAGAATCACTTGGTCTTTAGCAGTTTATTCAAGGTTTATCTTTCACACTGCATAAGCTAGTGTTGCTTTTCTGTGTTGCTTTGTTTGACAATATGTTTCTAAAGTCAGGGCTTAAGTTTTGTAAAAATTATGTCTAAGCCCTGGTCTACACTACAAACTTTTATGTTGATTTAACTACGTCGCTCAGGCGTGTGGAAAATCCAGACCCCTGAGTGACGTAGTTATACCGACTGAACTCTGGTGTAGATAGTGCTGTGTTGATGGGAGAAGCTCTCCCGTCAGCATAGGTAGCATCTTCACTAAGTGCTACAGCGGCACATCTGAACCAGGGCAGCTGCACCCCTGAAGTGCTGTAAGTGTAGACAGGCCCTAAGTAACGACCATGACAGCAAGGCATTGTTGCCTTTTATTTTTAGTACTGGGTCAATTTCCCCAGGGTTTGTGGGCATCTTCCCCTTTTTATCTTGAGAATAAATACCACCTGCTGCAGTTTTTTGGTCTCTTGTGTCTGTCCAGTCTCAGCCTTACCTCTCCTCCTGTGGTATTAGATGAAGTCCTATGGGCGCCTCCTGCTGATTTTTCTGAATTAATGCACTCTGTTTTCAATGCAAAGCAAAAGGATTTAGTCACAATACATGTGAATATGAATGGGACTCATGTAGCTGAATCCCCACAGACCATGCTGCACATGACCCCATTTCAAATTCCAGTATTTTATTTCACCCTGTTGTTTTGCTTGCATATATTCATAGTTGGCTTATAGCTCTGTGCAAAGGTATGGGATCTAGGATTGTACCAGTATATTAATATAAAACTAGAATAGTAGATTCCAGTGATATTAACCCTTTGGACCCTAGCTACTACCCAGAGGTTCTAGTGTCCTTCTGCAGAATGTAACTTCCAATGAAGTCAATGGAAGGTATTTGAATCCTGGAGGAAGAGGATTGGGACCCATGCATTTTAAAGCCCTTGGGAACTTCCATTTTCATAGACTTTCAGCTAGGTTGCTCTGCTGAGGAGGGAAGATTTCTAATGGCTGGGAGGTGGCTGCTTGACCCCCGGCTGGGAACTTCCTCTCTCCTTACCAGCGCTGGCTTCCTAACATGACCAACTGCCCCTACTGACAGTTCTCAGTTAAGGAGCCAACATGGCTTGGGAGGCTGGTCATGTCAGAGGCAGGGGAGAACTGGCAAGGTACTGATGGCATGCATGCTGATAGAGTTGGGAAAGAGCACTCAGTGGAGGGGATGGAGGGTTCATTGTGGGACAGCGAGAAAGGTAGGAGTGGCCTTACTCATACCTTCTCCCCTTCAACAGAAGACAAGTTTACTACTCGGTAAGAGCACTCAAGATGAATATGCTCCCACTTGGAGCCTAATCCTGCAAGTAACTGAGCAGCCCCTTTCCTGCTGATTTTGTCAGGTGGAGGGTGTTTGACATGTGTAAGGTCGTGCTCAGCTTCTCATAAAATTGGGCCATGAGTGTTCTAGGGGTTAAACTCTACACTCCATTCAGGCACATTGATCTACGAAAAATGCATTAGAAAACTGGAGTACTAAAATCATAAAACTCACAAGAGCATCTGATTTCCATTATTACTCTGCCAGTGCTTAACAAGTTGAATTCGTGGAGTAGTGTTGTTTGGGTACATTGTGGGAATTGCAAGCGACTTGTATTTTTTCTTATTGCAGATAAACAAAAGGAAAATGAAAAGTTAAGAGAATCTCTCTCTAAGAAGAATGCAATCATTGAACATCTTCACCAGGATTATGAATGCTTCAAGAAAGAAAATGAAAAGTTGCAAAAACAAATTGGTAAAAAGGAGGATGAAAATAGACATTTGACTCACGAGATTTACAGCAGTCGTAATGAATTAAACAGGTATTGATCCTGTCTCTGTTTGACTATTTTCTCCTCCAAATGAACACTGCGTGTCATGCATGTGTTTAGCAGTGGCCATTAACATTAATGAGAGCTGCATAATTACACTCAAGGAGTGGGGAGAAAATTAGAGGGGTGGGGAATTTTAGATTTTAAAGGAATGAATGAGCAAAATTTACCTTTGACTTATGAGTACATTGGAATTTAACAGGTTGCAGACAGAAATGAATGTAAAGCAACATCAGCTTTCTGAGAATGACAAATTACTGCAGTCTCTCCGAGTTGAGCTAAAGGTGTATGAAAAGTTGGACGAAGCAAGGAGAAGGAGAACAGGTATAAAATGCACTGTCATGTCTGTGCTTTGTTATTGCAGCCACACCATCTGGCTGTGATCTTGTCAGATTACACAAGACAGGAGTTGGGCTGATTCGGTATTTCCTTGGTTTTACTGAAATCTCCATTATTGCTACAGAAAGTGATCACAGAATCCTAGAATTGGAAGGGACCTCGAGAGGTCATCTAGTCCAGTCCCCTGCACTCGTGGCAGGACTAATTATCTAGACCATTCCTGACAGGTGTTTGTCTAACCTGCTCTTAAAAATCTCCAATGATGGAGATTCCACAGTCTCCCTAGGCAATTTATTCCAGTGCTTAACCACCCTGACAGTTAAGAAGTTTTTCCTAATGTCCAACCTAAACCTCCCTTGCTGCAATTTAAGCCCATTGCTTCTTGTCCTATCCTCAGAGGTTCAGAAAAACCAATTTTTCTTCCTTCTCCTTGTAACAACCTTTTACATACTTGAAAACTGTTATCATGTCCCCTCTCAGTCTTCTCTTTTCCAGACTAAACAAACCCAATTTTTCCAATCTTCCCTCGCAGGTCATGTTTTCTAGACCTTTAATCATTTTTCTCTGGACTCTCTCCAATTTGTCCACATCCTTCCTGAAATGTGGCACCCAGAACTGGACACAATACTCCAATTGAGGCCTAATCAGAGCAGAGCGGAAGAATTACTTCTCATGTCTTGCTTACAACACTCCTGCTAATACATCCCAGAATGATGTTTGCTTTTTTTGCAACAGCATTACACTGTTGACTTTCATTTAGTTATGGTCCACCATGACCCCCAGATCCCTTTCTGCAGTACTCCTTCCTAGGCAGTCATTTCCCATTTTGTATGTGTGCAACTGATTGTTCCTTCCTAAATGGAGTACTTTGCATTTGTCCTTATTGAATTTCATCCTATTTACTTCAGACCATTTCTCCAGTTTGTCCAGATCATTTTGAATTTTAATCCTATCCTCCAAAGCACTTGCAACCCCTCCCAGCTTGGTATCGTCAACAAACTTTATAAGTGTACTCTCTGTGCCATTATCTAAAACATCGATGAAGATATTGAACAGAACCGGACCCAGAACTGATCCCTGCGGGACCCCAATGGTTATGCCCTTCCAGCATAACCGTGAACACTGATAACTACTCTCTGGAAATGGTTTTCCAACCAGTTTTGCACCCACCTTATAGTAGCTCCCTCTAGGTTGCATTTCCCTAGTTTATTTATGAGAAGATCATGCGAGACAGTATCAAAAGCTTTACTAAAGTCAAGATATACCACGTCTACCGCTTCCCCCCCATCCACAAGGCTTGTTTCCCTGTCAAAGAAAGCTATCAGGTTGGTTTGACACAATTTGTTTTTGACAAATCCATGCTGACTGTTACTTATCATCTTATTATCTTCTAGATGTTTGCGAATTGATTGCTTAATTATTTGCTCCATTATCTTTCTGGATACAGAAGTGAAGATGATTGGACTGTAATTTCCTGGGTTGTCTTTATTTCCCTTTTTATAGATGGGCACTATATTTGCCCTTTTCCAGTCTTCTGGAATCTCTCCCGTCTTCCATGACTTCTCAAAGATAATCGCTAATGGCTCAGATATCTCCTCAGTCAGCTCCTGTTGGTAGTTTAGGCTTTCTCTACACTACACAGCTTTTAGTTATGTGGCTGTGGGCTAAAAGTCAGGCAGGGTAAACACTGTTTGTCGGCACTTTTGCCGACAAAATACTCCCACCCCCTACGAGTGGGGTTCACAGTGTCGACAGACGAATGCTCCTGCTGACACCGAGCCGTTTACACTGCCACTTCCCGCGCAAAACTTTTGTCTTTTGGGGTGGGGTGGGGGAGCTTTTTTAAGCACCTGTGAACGACAAAAGTTTTGTCGTTCAGTTGGCAGTGTAGACAAACCCTTAGTAGCAAACGGCGCTCTTCCCTCAGAGTCAGTATTAAGAGAACATCTCCTACATTGTGTCAGGGACAGTGTGCTGCTGGAGGTACTATCCTTTGAATGGTATGTAAAATTGAATCCCTGCCCTCTTGTGCTTATTAAAGCTGTAGGGGAAGGGAATGAAACCTACCTGACTGCTTCTTCCACCTTCCAGGAGCAAGGGGCAGAAACCCTTCTGAATGAACATCACATTGGTGGAGGTACGGAACAGCCCCAATTTTCATTGCACGCTTCCTTCAAGATCCAACGGAAATCCTTGCAGAAATTAATGCTGTTCTTTGCTATGTTAACTTGAATCCCCTTTATAGTTTGGTTTAGTGCCCAGCTGCAGCAGAAGAACCCAGTTGCAAAGAGACAAAGGGAGAAATCTAGAGGGGTTGACTCAAGGATAGAACTAAATTTCTCTGCAGAACTTGCAACATCCATGTAATTAGAGGATCACAGCAAACTTCCTCCTCATGCAGCTGCAAACCCCTTCCTGATGGGTGGAGAACCTTTTTGGATCTTAAAGTGCAGGACGTCAGGAAGCCCCTTTTGTGCTTTGCCCGTGCTATGAAAGGGAAGAACAGTGCCCTGAGAGTTTGTCAGTTTCAGGTTGGTTCCTCTGGTTGCCAGGTGATCACAATTCCCTTTGTCCCTTGTGTGAAATAAAATTATCAATTGTACTCCATCCCTTCTCCTCATGCCAAGATTACCCATTCCTTTTTTTTTCTTCCCCCCCAACTGTGCATTAATGCACTTCAGATTTTATAAATCCTTTCCATTCTACTCTCTTATTATGCATCATCTTGCTTTTGGCCTGCGACTTATTAGCTTTTATGGACAAAGTGAAAAATAATTTTCAGCTCTTATTAAATCGTTTGAGGGTAGAAGCAATTAAAATTTCCTTTTTTTTTGTTGTCAAACCACTATCTTAATACTGTTTGTAGTTAATTCTTAATATTGAGAATAAAGCTGGCTATAATTTACTTGCTAAGCAATTTGATAATGTCTAACATTATTTTAATTGTTAACGATGTTAAGTGCTTCTTTTAAAGACATCTTGGATCCTGGACATGAAGAATTCCGAAAAGATCAAAATAATCCACTTGACTTACATGAACTATTGACTGAAATACAGAGTTTGCGAGTGCAGCTTGAAAGAAGCATAGAGACAAACAAGACTTTGCATGAAAAATTGGAGGAGCAGCTTTCAAAAGAAAAGAGAGAAGAAGCGGCCTCAGTGTCAGCTGTGAATGTCAACTACCTTTTAAAACGAGATTCACAGCATTCTACAGGAATGAATGGTACTGTGCAGTACTTGCTTTTAGAACACTGTATAGAAACCTGTGCCGTGTTCTTCAAAGATGCCTCTTTCTCCTAAAGCCTTATATGACATCAGCTACGTTATTTGGGAGCTGTCCATCAGCTTTTCAAATCTCTTCCCTTTTAGAGTTATTAGTGCATGCAGAGGTGAAACGAACACTGTCTGTTAGCCTCTAACTGTCCGTTCCTTTTCATTCAGAAAAAGGTTTGCAGATGATCTCTGGAATGGAAGGATGACTAGGTTAAGTTTCCATAAATTTTGCTTACCTGGGGGTTCTTTATTTAATGCACAGCTCTATAGCATTTGCTAGAGGTGGCTGTGCATTACTCAAGAATGATCAGTGAGTGCACTGGCTGGTCTTTGTATAAATCAGCTGTCCCCTTTATACCCTGAGGAGTATTTTATCTTTATTTGCACTGGTATTCAGTAATAGCATTGTAACAAATCAGAATTCAGGGGACAATGTAGTGAAGTGTTTTACACAGAGGGT
Source organism: Terrapene triunguis (assembly GCF_002925995.2). NCBI lineage: Eukaryota > Metazoa > Chordata > Testudines > Emydidae > Terrapene > Terrapene triunguis. Next base: position 5,116,614 of record NW_020664589.1, on the reverse strand, counting down.
ACAGAAGGCACAAGGATCCTGGCTCCTCTATGTCCCTCATGGACCCTGCACTTAGGAGAGCACAGACTGTTTCCCCTAGTGCCCTGTGGGCACAAGTTACCCAATAAAGGAACTTTCCTCACACTAGCCTGCCTAAACACCCCGCTGCATACATAAAGCAGGTCATACCAGCCACTGGGGGATTGGGAGAGTTTCTGAAGCAGCAGGGCTCTACACACACACACACGCACCCATGTGGGCCTATCTAGCCCAATCTTACTTGTACTCTGTATAAGTTACACAGATTCTCATCCAATCAACAATTACAAACCTCTCATTGACTTATGGACTGGACGTCATCTCCGCAACCTCCCCAAACACCTATGAGAAAAGACAATGGCAGATTTTATTCCACCCCCAGGTGAGGAAGACCCTGAATGCAGCAGAACCAGTATGTTAATTCTGTGCAGGGTTTTCCCTGTGTGCAGACAGCACCTAGAGTACTGTAACATTTTCTACATGGGCCTGCCCATTTGGGGCCACTCAGAAGCTTAAGTGGGTGCGAAATGTTGCTGCTCACTTGCTGAACAATACTGTAGGTCGTGCAGGGAGCCCATAACACCAACAAGTGCGCTGGTCCTAGATAAATTTCTAGGTGTAGTCCTAGATGCTGGTCTTGACTAATATCAGCCTGAATGATTAGAGACCTGCTTATCTGAGACACCATTACTTTCTGCCATAGCTGAGACTGGAGGGTTGGGAGGGAAGGATCAAGATGTGGGTTATTTGAGTGCAGACAGGGCAGTCTCTGAAGGCTCTGTGCCAAGGCCTGGATTTCTTAGCCTTCTGGCCATGCTCCAGTGGCTGTCTTTTCTCATAGGCATTTGGCGGGGGGGAGGGAGATGATGGCAATAAGATCTTATGATGGCTGGGCAGAGCGCTTTACTTTTTGTGGAGCGTCAGTGAGAAGTTTGTAATTGTTGATTGGATGAGAATATTTTACTGATGCATTTCCAGTGATTAGATTTTTGAGAGGTACCCAGAGAGTATGTGCTAGAGAAATAAATATATGCATGCCCTGAGTACTGGAGAGCTCCGCTTTACGGGGACACCTGCTGCTGAAATACTCAGATTTGGGGAGTAGGGCCACTGAGAACTTTCTACTGAAAGTATGTTACCTGCTTACTGATGCACTCTCTTTCTGTTCTGGATGTATAGAGGTTGGCCACAAATTCTCTGCTCCAAGCAGTAATGTATGTGAATTACAAAATCGTGGACATGGCACATCACTAGGAAAAGCAGGTACACCCAAGGACAAGAACACCATAAACAAGCAACTGTTCTGTATCCCAGGTTTGCCTTTTGAGATTGAGTGCAGTATAAATTACTTTCACGTTTTGAAAGGATCAGGCTTTAACAATTAAGTTAAACTTATTTCCCCCCACTTTAGAGACACAACTAGCAGCTAAAGAAGATTTAGACAGCTCTTCGCGGTGCAGTAGCAGCTCATCCACTGGCACATCATGCACCCCTCGTCTTGTTCCCGGTCATCGTATGTGGGCAGACAAAAATGGACGCCATATCCTTGGCTTGATTGAGGATTATAATGCTCTACGGAAGCAGATCTCAGAAGGGCAAAAGCTGGTATCTGAAATGGAGGCTCCTCTTAGAGAGATGACTGGGATGGAAAACCTGGAACCTGGAGTAAAGGTACACACTGAGAATGAACGGGGGAAATGAATTTGCCTAGTGTTGTAAAATGTTTAGATCAGATAAATGAGCTTTCCTGAACAACTCTGCCAAAGCACCTCAGCCTTGACATGTACTACTCCTAGGTCCCTTCTGAACACAGACGGTCAGCTGTATGCTGATTTAATGAGACGTGGACAAGTGATCTCCTCCTAGTCTTGAGTGAACAATCTCATTTTTATCTGTGACTCTAAATGGGTTTTAACCTGTGTGTCTCACAGGTGAAACTACTGCTTCAAAATAGAAGTTAGGATTTATTAAATTGGAAATATAATCAGAAATCAGATAATGAAAACATGAAGACAAACTATGTTAAAGTGGAGTTAAGGTGCAAAAGTCAGACTTTCCATTCCGCAGGAAATTTCAGAACAATAAGTAGAATTTTCAAAATCCCTGGGGAGAGGAAAATCTGAACGTTTTATTTTGAAATAATTGAAACATTTAGTTTTGAAAATTTCAACAGCAAAAAAAAGTTGAATGTGGAAATTCAAGCCCCAGTTTCTTGGCTCAACCATGACTCCTTAGGTGTTTAGGTTCCCCATTGGGAGTTTGTAATTATTCCAAAACAGAGTATTACAAACTCAGGTAATTCAGATTTAAGGTAATTTAAAAGAAATCCAAACCTGTCAAAGTACAGAAATGCAAAATTAAAGTTGATTGGGTGCCTTAACTCTGCCCTGTAATGACTCCATGAAATAACCATGCAATTATGATTGATACATATTAGTGGTCGTTGTCGCATACTAAGTGAAATCAATTTTTGAATAAACGGTATCTTCCCCCCTTCTCCCCCCCCCCCCTTTTTTTGGTGTCAATTGAGTATAGGTGGGAAATCAGCAGCTAGTCTAACTACTTGTAAAAATACCCACCTCGTCAGACGCATGTAGGGTAGGTAGATGTCAAAATCCCACACAACTGACGAAGTGGGTATTCACCCACGAAAGCTTATGCTCCAATACATCTGTTAGTCTTTAAGGGGCCACAGGACTCTTTGTTGCTTTTTACAGATCCAGACTAACAGGGCTACCCCTCTGATACTCCAACAACTTGGGAATTTCCCAACTGGTCAAGTTTCAGTTTTCAAGACACACTGTACTGTGTACTCATCAGGCTTCCAGTTGTAGCATACTGATATGGAGTCATCATGTATGGGCCATACTCCTAGATATAATAATCTATTATGCTTTTTCATTAAATAATCAAAATGCTTGGTTTGATGTTTTGTAGGAGGAATATGTTGTATTGAGTTTTTCACCACTTTCCCTTTTATTCAAAAGAAGAAAGGGTGCTTGATTGACTATGTAGAATCTTGGACACTGTTCATATCCGTTACTAGATTCAGTTAATAGACTACCCACGTTAAGGTTGTAGAAAAATCCCTGCTGGCCTTTAAAAAACGGGGGTATAATTATATCCTGTTAAAATTGCAGTGTTTCTCTTTACCAGTTTCATATTAGCAAAGACACTGAATGTAGAGCCCATAACAATTCTGAACATTTTTTCAGGCATTGTATGTGTGCTTATACACTATAGCGATGTCTGCATGACACTTACGACTCCCTGAAGTTTCTCACATTTTCAGATGACCTAGTTAAGATACTAATATTGACTGAAGAAGTAATCTCCCAGCATGATTGTAACTTGTTTTGTTGGTGTAAAGATAAAAGCAATAAGTTTCACAATTTGCAGTCTACCACCAAGCTTTACATCTCTGAAGTTTCAAACTACTTAGCAAATGGGATATTTTACATGACAGGAGGCTTGTTGTTGGATAACAATGCTAAATAAGCATTCACATGGCATGCTGGATGTGGGAAGGCAGAACAAATGCTTTTCTCCCACTTCCCCCACTTTGCCATCACTTTGGTAATTCATTTGCTCCCCATGCATTCTTTCCCTCCTCTCTTCCCTTTATTTCACATCTATGCATTTTTGTCAATTTGGTTTTCTCATCTGTCAGCAGAGGAAAACATTTTATATGTGCCCTGTTAGTTATTTGAGCATTAAATGGAACAGTTTAAAGGGTCTGCTAAGGAAGAAACATCTATATTGCTTAAATTGATGTCTGGAGTCATTTGACTTTCAAATAGCATGCCATGAAATGCAAATCGGGAAGGAAAAGAGATGCCAAGTATTTTCCACATCATAGCAAATACACTAAATGTAGCCCATTATTAATCACTAGTATTGATTAGGATAAATCCCTCCCCTCCCCATTTTTGAAAAATGTATAATTCAGCACTCTCTCTCAACTATTAAATTAGTTTATCCTGGCACACAATAGCTTTGTTCTTCATCTTAAACATGAAATTCATAGCTACTGGATTTATACCTTTAATTAAAACCTACATTTTCATAATCTTTTAAAGATAAATATATCACGTTTCTAATCCTACTGTACAGGTTCCCGACCAGGAATCACTGAATATCTTTTCTGCAAACATTCACACGGTACAGCAGAATTTAGAAGAGGCTGCACGTTTATTGAAACTTCTCTGGAGAGTTTCACTTCCTATGAAAGTTGTCCACAGTACTGCTCACTGCAGTCAGGTACAATGTTGTTTCAGTGTGAAGGCAAAAGCAATGAACCATTCAGAGGTTGTTCTGAAAGTTACATAAGATGGTCATATATGAATCATGAAGTTATTTTGAAGGTTATAAACCAGGTATGGGCAAGCTGCAGTCTGTGGCCACATTCACCTTTAATATGCAGCTGTAGCCTGCGAAGACTTTAAGACCAAATGTGTGATAGCCTCATGATCTGAGCCAACTCTACTTAGATCAAAATGAAGCATTGCATGCTGTGGACTGTAGTCACCCCAGGGTGGAGATCCATAGTAAGATAAGAGCTATCATCTGCTCTATTTTATGCAAATTACATGTTATCCTTGGGTTCCAGGCAAATGGACTTTCAGTTGGAAAAAATTTGGAAACCCCATTATCAGTCCATACTCAGTCTGATTTATATATTATAGTAACACAGTAAGAATCTCCTTTCCAGTTAATGATAAGCTCTCTATCTCATGGCTTTGATGTAATCAGAGGGCTATGTTTCACCTTCATCACTGTGACATCTGATCTGTAAACTAGAACATTTTTTAAAGTGCAACAAAATCCCAAAACAACTTTTATAACCTTTTTAACTGAAAAGGGTTGCACTACGGAAATCGTGCACTATGGAACTAACGTAAACGGAATGCATAGATACATGTCACAATATCACCACTCAACATTGAACTGTTTCAAGCTAAAAATCAAATTGTGGCTTTAAAATCTAATTTTTTTCTCCTGAATGTTTTGTGTGTGTGTGCACGCGCGTGAGAGAGAGACAGAATATTACTAAAAATAAATGTGTTGGAAGGCAAAGGTTATTTTAATAACATTCTTTTGTTAAAATGTTGCACTATCTTTTAAAAAATTATAAACAAATGTAAACTGTGCTGTCCAGTATATCACTTGAGTTGTGATTCTGTAGTTAGTGATGCTATCAGAAGGCCTTGAAGGAGTGTGTAACTCAGCTAGTACCATGTGTATTTAAATGTTGTGTTCGTTCTCTGTGCGTGTGTGTGTCTATCAGCCAGTCTGTCACGTATCAGCCTATACTGCAACACATGCGCATAGTTGTCTGAACATACATGTATATTTCTGCACATGTATAGACAAATTCACATACTATATACATACACCACTGTCTCTCAAAATACACCAAATACAGAAAAAACTTCATTTGTATGCACATCCAAACCATGATGATAAAGATCAAGGCCTGCTCAAAATCTGTCCCCATATGTTCAAGAGAGCTCAGCTTCCAGGTGGGCACCTGAATAGAGGCCAGATTTCCAAGAGAGCTCCTGACCCAACATGCTGAGTTCTCTTGGAAATCTGGCCACTTACTTTGGTGCCTAAATGGGAGATGAGCTCTTTGGGAAAATTTGGCCCTCTATGTTTGATCCTAAAAGGCACTGAGCACCCAACACCTTGTGTGATTCTGCAGGAGCTGTGGTGAGTGATCAGTCCCACTGAGGAGCGAAATGCTGGATGAGAATTCCAAGAAACATAAAACAAAGTTCAACAAGTGACACATAATGCAAGTATTGCTTGTACTTTGAGCTGGAGTTTGTGCAAGGATCCAGATCAGTGACACTGGCAAGTGACCTTGGCGTTCTGTTTAGTAGCCCTGTCCCAAAGGATAATAATCGCACCAAGATGATGGAAATAAAGCCTTTAAACAAACAGGACAGATTGTAAACTAATCTTGCAATCACACTGCTCCTATCACTGTTATGATGCATTCAGATCCTCTGATTAAAAGCCATTTTAAGCAGTAGTACACAGTAGACCGGGTTTCCCAACTGTGCTCCACAGGCTACTTGTAGCCTTTTGAGCACTTGCTGTTCACATGGTATTGGCTTGCCTTATAGTTTCCAGTGGAGACAAAAGAACTGATGAGAATGGAAGATTAAATAAAGAGCAGAAGTAGACAGTGGTGTTAGCTTTTTCCCAAAAGGTTAAAACATTAATTGCATTAAAGACAACTAAAAATGCACAAATACTTTCCTCAAATGAGTTTTTGGTGTAAGCAGTTGCTCTAGTTGCCTCTTGAATGTTTCGTGATTACAGATGGTGCAGTTGAGATTGGGAGGGGAGGTGGGCATGAGACTCTCTATGAAGAAGTTTCAAGGCTCTTTCACTAAATTGTTTAGCAGTTAACTATATGCTGTAATTTATATAAGAATTCTGAAGTCATCATGTTCTTTCAATTTAGGATGAAGGAATGAAAGCAGAAATACTTAGACTCCATAAGAAATTGTCTGAGCAGGAGAAGAAGCTCCATAGTACTGTCAAACGCTTGCACTCTACAAACCAGCTGAAGGAAAACATGGAGAAAGTCATCATTGATCAGTGTTAGTGAATGATCTGTTATTAGTTCCTCAGTACCTTCTATTTTATTTCTGTAGATGGTTAACTAACTGAAATGAAATGAACGAAGAAACTGTTTTTAGTATGAAACTACTGTTGAATATATTTAATAGCTAGTGTTAAATACTTCCTGGACTCCAAAGTATATGCTATATAAAGCTTGAGGCTTTGTTCAGCGAGGAAGAAATTCATCCCCGTGCATAAGGCAGGCCGGCACATAGCTCTATGTACCATGTCACTCCCCTAACTTAAGTGTCATGTAGGGACTTGTGCAGGCCTGTTGTAATGGGGTGAAATTTCACCCATCACCCATTGTTGTATGATTCTCAATGTCAAAACGAATCTGTTGAGTTATTTCATTTAATGTACCAGTTTCCTATCTGCAAGGACTGTCTATTAAGGGGAAGCAATTTTTTTCTCTAGTTCATTACATTTCTGTGGCCCTTTACCTCTCAAAATAGTGATCCTACCAGAGTCCTAGTAAACCTAGAATTATTGCGAGTTTTCTGATGTGTTTACTTGTTGCACATCTATCACAGTAGCTGGGAATAGAGTTGCTAGTTAAAGAGAGGTGCCACAAACAGCAGAATCGACCATGTGGAACATCATGGGAAGAGATGTCAACTCTCTAGACTGTATTAGAGGATTGCAGAAGAATTAAAAAGGACTCAGTAGCATGAGGATGGAGAGCTTACTACTAAGCATGGCAGTCCTGATAGGAAAAACTAGGACAGGCTGTAAAATAAAATTTCATTCTTAACAGCCATGTCCAGAGACTTACATGAAACATGAATTAAATCACCCGCTTTTAATGTAGCTTCCAAAAATTTGTCAGATCTGCATATTCTGTAGTTGTATCAAACACTAAACACAGTCCAGTTCCAACACATAAGCACACCGTTCAGGAACCTTAACTATTACACAAGTACAGCCACCAACTCAAACATTCAAAACCAGGAAATGTACAGGTATGGCAGATGCACTACAAAGCAACTAAACAATTTATATCAAGCGCAATCTTTAACCAGCCCTATTTAACTCATGTGCGCCATTCACTACCCAAACTAACCTCCACTACAACACCCTTAACTCTGACCTGTGGTTACTGGCTTACAGTCTTCAGTGTTTTGTTTGTTTTATGCCTGCCACTTCCCCACCTGCTCCCTCCCCCCTTCTCTCAGTGAATTGGCAATAACAAGCCTTCAAGAGAAGCTGGCAGTCCCACTCTGCTCATCCCTTGGACAGTAGCGGGGCTCCCACATCCTGCCACTTGTTCTTTAAGCCCCACTATCCCCAAGCCACTAAATGATTCTCTTTTGACAACTCTCATTGATTAGCAAATAGGCAATAGGGAAGGAAGCGGGGAAGGAGACTTTTGGCTTAAGAAAATTGTAGTCCCATGTGCACACACTAGTGCAGTTGATAAAGCTACAAAACTGTAGAAAGGATTTACCTTTACAACAATTTGATGGGATTTTTTTAAATGTGAAAGTTAAAGCAAAGAAGTTTAGATATTACCCATCAATGGTCTGATTGGTAAGGAACCCATCTAGTCCCAAGATACACTTTCATTGGCAGAGTCAGATTGCATCTACTAGCTGCGCAATGCCAGGTGAACATACTATGGGCTACAACCCTTCTGCTTCAGGACCTCATCTATTCACCAGCAGGGATCTGGAAGGAGCCACTTCTCCCCTCTCTCCGTGCTATATTATTGCACATTTTGGTGCATCATGGACTAGATGGCTCACAGGTCTCTTCCAGCATCACATATATGCTCTTTTGAGTAATTAATCTAGAATCTAAAATGTTCCATAATATCAGTTAAATGTGTATGAAATGGCCTTACATCAATACCATGAGTTACTCAAATCACTGAAATGAAATGTTGTTCTGCTCCAAAACCGCAAACATTTAAAAAAAAAAATTACATGCATCTTTTTCCTGCAGCTCAGTATTTATAGGCTGCGTTTAGACCAGTCTTTTCAGAAGTGTCATTGTAACAAATGACATTAAAATTGGTTTGATTCAATCCACATTTCTGTTTTGTTCAATTTTTTGGAAGTTAAATAGCTCGATTTATGATTTAAAAAAGAATTCTAGAGTTATTTTGTCTGTTTAAAAAATACCCTTGGGATGGAGTCTCTCTTATCCGGGATGGCAGTTCCTGTGTTCCGATGACTTATACACGGTGTAGACCTCTAGAGTAGTTTAGTGCGGTTAAACTGGGTGTAAGACAGTGCAGATTTGGGGCTAACCCAACTACACACAGCCCCCCCACCCCTCCAAACACATCCAAACAGTTCACAACCTGTTCTGAATTCGATCTTGATAAAATGAAGCCATCATGTTCTAAAATATCCAGATGCAAAATGCTGCCTGGCTAGTAGCAGCTTCACCATTACTTTCATATACTCTAAATTCTGTCCATGTATGGAATTTAATATTTTTGATTTGGAAAAAAAAAAAATCTAGTTTTGTCAGGTAAAATGAATGTACTAACAGTGCTTTATGAGCAGAGAGCACTGTGTTACACAAAGGGACCTTGATACAATTTTCTGTAAGTTTAATTGATTATGGGAATTATGGATGTCAAGTTACCATGGCCTTTTAGAACCATTTCAGAAATGTTTCTAAATTGCATCTCTCCACAAACTCCTGACCATGCATAAAGGAAGCTGCTAAATATTATCTTCATGCTTACAGTTCCTGTTTTAAATAGCAAGAAATCACAAGGATCAAAGTGGGTGACCTTGCCTTCCATCTCATTCCCCACAATCCAAATTCCTGCTAGCTGGGTAGCACCCCTAAAAGTCTACAGTCTGCTTCAAGTCCCCTAGCACTATTAGCTTGAGTATTCCTAAAAATGGTTAGAGGCCCAGATAGGCACATTCTCATGGCCTCTCTTACACATCCTTAGGATGAGAGAACTCTGCTTATAAAGCTCATCTGAACATGTAACACTGCAGTGCCAATTGCTGTAATCTGCCAGGGCTATAGTTATCTCATGTCAGCTATATCCTTGGAGTTGGTGGGTTCTTATTATTGTAATGAAAAATCTTTATTAAGCCTAAATTGTTTATTTTATTTTTTTTAGACTGGAATATTGAATTGAACAATATTTTTGAGCAGTTGAGCCGAGAGCTTAGAGAATCACATTTTTAACCTGGCATTTCAAAGATCAGTTCTTTATACAAACAACCCCCACCCCTTAGGTCTCTCTCTCTCTCAGGGGCTAACTAACCAGATTAATAGATAAAAACTTGGAACCCTTCAGAACAAGCCACTCTTGCATGATTTCTCCAGGGGGTATATAGGCTGTCATGTCCTTGAACTGCCAGTTCCTTCATGCTGGAGGAGCTGGCGTACATATTTTGCCATCTGTCCTTCCCACTGCCCCTCCCAATATCTTCCCTCTGTCTCATAGAACTGATTTTAATTGGGTCATGCTCCAGCTCCCCTTTCCATAGACTTTGACTTCCATGGGGGCTGCATTAAGCCCTTACAACATAAGCTTCTTGGGGCAGGCAATCCATTTTATCAGTATTGTAGAGGGCTATGCACATCTACGGCACAAAATAGTAACGTTTAAATACAGTGTTGCAATATACATGTTGTTACACGGTTAGTCCCTGTTATGGGAGGAGTATTTTAAAAGCTTTCACCCTTTTGTTCTGTATATCTGACAGACAGAATAGACGGGTGGACTGAGCACAGGCCTGGGAAATAGGCAATCATGAGTTCTAGTTCTGGCATTGCCACTGACTGCCCCTATGGTCTTGGGCGAGTTGCTGTGTAGCTGTTTATGAAATTATACCCACATCCCAGGGTCGTTGTAAGCTTACTCAGTGTTTGTACAACACTTTATATCATCAAGGGATGTCAGTTCTCTTAGGTTTTGATAACTAGGTTGAAGTGGCCAGGGGAAAAAGGTGGATTATTAGCCTTGATGGGCTGGGTGGTGGGTCATTTGCCCACTTGGTAGCTTTTGATGTGTATTTTCACTGTTTTTAACAGCCCATCTAATAAATGCAAAGAAAGAAGTGCTAAGTAGTATTGTGTCTAATCTATACTCTCTCTTTGCAGTGGCTTTAACCCATGATGTTTTAAAGAAGGCTAGAGGAAACCTAGAAGTAAGTAAAATCTGTTTACATTAAGTGCCCTGTGGTACATAGTACTATGCTATTGTAAGTACATTTAATATAAATTGCCATGTTAGTAATATACTTTGCAGCATTACTATCAGTTGTTTGGTTTGTATTTCCCACGGGCCTGGTGTAAACATGAAGGGTTGGTTACATTTATTTAATACATTTTCCTTAATATTTAATGTTTAAATGTTAAAATTTAAATTGCACATTATAATTAGGCTTGAAAGGATTAGATTTTGTCGGTAAATGTCAATTTGTCTTACTTTTCACCGGTTTGTGTGTGTATTTCCATCAATCTAAATTTACAGATAGGCAAGGTAAGAAAAATGAGAACCGACTAGCATTTGTTTTAAGGATATTTACCTTGCAAATGTTGACATGGTGTGTTTTATAGTTATAAAGCTTTAATGTTTGGAGTCTCAATATCTACGGTCATTAAATAATTGATGAATCCCCCCCCTAAGAATTCCCAACCAGTAAAATTATTTTAAAGCATTTTTTAAATTTTTTATCAAACATCTGTCAAAATTATAAAAAACATTAAAGTCAGATTCTGCCAATCCTACTTAGAATGAGTGTTTACCGGGTAACTGGCTCATAAGAACATAAGAATGGCCATACTGGGTCAGATCAAAGGTCCATCAAGGCCAGTAGCCTGTCCTCTGACAGTGGCCAATGGCAGGTGTCCCAAAGGGAACAAACAGACAATTATCATCAAGTGATCCATGCCCTGTCACCTAATCCCAGCTTCTGGCAAACAGAGGCTAGGGACACCATTCCTGCCCATCCTGGCTAATAGATTCATGGAAGATAGGTCCATCAATAGCTATCTAGATCCCTTTTGAACCCTGTTATAGTATTGGCCTTCACAACACCCTCTGGCAAGGAGTTCCAAAGGTTGACAGTGCATTGCGTGAAATAATACTTTCTTGTGTTTGTTTTAAACCTGCTACCTATTAATTTCATTTGGTGGCCCCTTGTTCTTGTATTATGAGAAGGAGTAAATACTTCTTCCTTATGTACTTTCTCTATATCACTCATGATTTTATAGACCTCTATCGTATCCCCCCTTAGTTGCCTCTTTTCCAAGCTGAAAAGCCCCAGTCTTATTAATCTCTCCTCACACGGAAGCCGTTCTATATCCCTAATCATTTTTGTTGCCCTTTTCTGAACCTTTTCCAATTCCAATATATCTTTTTTGAGATGGGGCGACCACATCTGCACACAGTATTCAGTAATCTTACCATGGATTTATATAGAGGCAATATGATCTTTTCGGTCTTATTATCTATAAGGCTCAACCCTGTCTCCTTGCTTATGCCTGTTGTAGCTTAGTAGTCCTATCCTTTTCCACCTCATCCAGTTGTTCATAGTCAGCACAAGGAGGCAGTCCGGGAACCTAACTTCCAATGCCCTATCCTATCTTCTGCCCAAGCTCATGAAGAAAATCTTATTCTGTGCTGCCTTAGACATGTCTTAATAGTTGGCTTTGTTTTTTAAAATCTAGACCCAGTGCGTAAAGCTTCTGCAAACAGGCATTTGCTAATGCAACCTTTTAAATTAGTTTGAGTTTCTAAACGGTCTCCTTTTATATTCCCAGACCTGAAGAAGAGCTCTGTGTAGCTCGAGATCTTGTGTCTCTCACCAACAACAGTTGGCCCAATAAAAAAATATTACCTCACCCACCTGGTGTGTCTAATATCCTGGGACTGACCCGGCTACAACAAACACTGCCAACAATCCTTTCATATTTGATTTTTTTCAAGCACATTTAGACTTCACATACTAGAGCCCATAGCACATTAACTGTCTGTCCTACTCTTCCATTCCTACCACCCTTTAATGACTCCCCTGCTTGTAAACCATTTCCCACTTTCTCCACCAACTCCCCTCCATCCTTTTATAACTCTCATCTTGTGTGAATCATTCCTCCATTAGCCCCCTTACCAATGATTTCTCAAAGCTTTTTCTTATCTAGATACTATATTGTTCTCCCTACCTTGCCTGGGTGAGAACCTGATCATGCAAAAGGATCCTTATTCCTCAGACTCAGACTCAGACTTTAAGGCCAGAGGGGACCATCATGATCATCTAGTCTGACCTCCTGCGTATTGCAGGCCACAGAACCTCACCCACCCACTCCTGTACTGTATAGCAAAGTGGGGGCCCAATCCTGAGTGAAAGCTCTAGGTGCTACCACAGTACAGATAATAAATAATAACAAAATTACACAAAGTACCAGCTCAACAATCCATCATGAAAGTCCCAAATACATTTCCTCTCCTGTCCCACAGTCAAATATCCATAAGGATTTAGTGCAATATGTTTGCAACCTACAGGCCATATTCACCCGCTTTAACTCCTGTGAATGCAGTAGAGTATTTGGCCCTTTGTTTTTTGTTTCCCATTTAATTTTTTCACACACAGTGAGGAATTGTATTACGTTCAGCAGGTCTTCATGCAGAAATAAGAGCCCATGCTTGCAGATGGTCCTTTTGCAGGATCAGGGCCCTAGAGCATAAGATATGTCGATTTGGGGGCTAGTCTAGATCTTGGAAAGTCCTATGTGAGTTTAAAGTGCTATGAAATTTATTAATAAGTGCTTTTCTTACCAGGTTCAGCCAGCTGAAAATCAAAAAGCAGCTTCACATACCAACAAGAAAAGGATTCTGTGAAGGAGAAAGTTCTACTAATAAAGCCTGTTCCTTCATGTGATCATTGTGTAGGCTTCTTTACAGTTTAAGCCTTAATATTGGTTGGTTTAAAAGGTTCTCTGGGCCCTTCAATAGCTGACACCGTTTGACAAAACCATTGGGAAATAACTTATTTAACATAGGGTAAAGATTGGTTTTGAATATTTATTATATGAACAGGTACTGGAGCTATTGAAGAAAAGTGCAGAAAGTGTTTAAAATGGGCTCATCTGAAATTTTCTACTTTTTTGTTATGCTGTAATTTTTTTTTTTTTTTTTTTTTAAAGTAGATGCATTCTGTTTCTTCTTGTGGTACGATATTTCCTAGTGCCTAAAATACTTGGCTAACTACTTTGACTATCTCCAAACTTCTTTTACAATGAATACTTGCAGCAGGTTAACAGATTTTCTTTAGATCTGCCTTGCATCATTGGATTTTAGGACTATGGGAAGCTTTCAGTATTTTAAAGCATTGTCAAGATGTGCATGAAGGATTTTGCTGAGAGCTACCTGATGTTGAGCTAACATTCTAAAGTAGCAATTAGAATCTGATGGTAGGTCTGAAAATGTGAATTAAAATCAGACATTTGTTAAACCTGTTCATGTTAATTATTTTGTTTGCAACTCCAGAGATTTTGGAGCACTATCTAAACATAGACCAGCTGTGGTCAAAGTCTTCCCAATTGTTGGCTGGGTCACTTGTTTTCTCTGAAGAAATATGGAAGCATTCCTGTCCCTCTGGTGTTCAGTAATCACTCCGAGAAGGTAGTTGGAATTGAATGAAACAGATCTCTGTCAACTGCCTCTGCATTACATAACACAAGCCTCTTAGTACAGTTCAAGTGGTTACCCAAGTGGAATACACGTCTACATGGGGGTGCCCAGCACACCAAGGTCAGAGAACTTTGCTTAGTAGTAGCTGCAGGGGCAGCACTCATGGTACAGCAGCCCCTCCTCCCAGGTATTTAAGGTAGCACTGCCCCAACCCCCCTCAATTCCTTCTTAGCACCTGCTCCTTGAGTCAGAGCACTGTGTGGTACTGTACCTCATGCTTTTTCTGTCTGTATTTATGATTTGTTATATAGTAGTTTATAGTTCATTATAGTAATATCCTTAGGTTTTCGTTAGGTAGTAATTATATACAGTTTAGCATGGTGGGATGTCCTCACTAGCTTTTAAACACTATCCATCATGTGGGGTAGCTGTCCTCAATAGTGACTCCCCCACCACACACTTAGTGTTTATGGGGCCTGCTGGAGGGGTATATGAAGGAAGGTGCTCTATCTGTAAATTGTTCAAGAAGAGAACACAGGTGCCAAGAGACTTGTGCCTTAAGCAGCACCTTCTGGAGCAGGCCATGAGACGTGCTTTGGCCCCAGGGAAATCTGCAGATTGTCCTGTCTTGGGGAGCCTTTTGGAGCCACGCTGAGATGTTGGTCCAGGCCCAAGGTCTGATATTTCCCCTAAGAGAAAGAGGGATCGTTTTCCTTCCTCTGGTCCTCCAATGAAGCCAGGTGGCATCAGACCTGCTCTACCTCTCTGTTCCTGATTCCCCAATAATTCAGGAGCACTCAATTGCCATGGTGGCTTCTGCTGTGTCCTCAGCACTGCCCAGTCTGGTCACAAAATTGTCTCAGTTGTCTGCATCTTAGGTGGTGCAGAATATGGTACTAAGTGCAGAGGTGTGAGGTCAGCTCCTTTTTGGTACTGAAGGGTCTGTTGGCACAGATGGTCTTCAGCATCAATTATACCTTCAGCATAGACCTCATTTTTGGAACAAAATTCAGTCTTTGTAAATTTGCTTTCCACAAGCCCTGCTCTAGCATCTCTGCAGTCAAAGACTGTTTTCCCAGGGCCATACTAGGCCCCAGTCATTTGAGAAGTAGCTTAGTGGGGAGGGATGCTTCTGCAGTCACCTCAAGGGACTCAACTACCTAGACATTTTGGGAATTCACTTTTGTGATACGAACCCTAAAAACAACAGGTCTTGAATTTAAAAGATTCCTTTATAAAGCGGGGTCTGGTGATGTTTATAAGGGTCTTTGGGGCCAGGCTCAAGAGCAGGCCCATCTTCCTCTTAATGCGCACTCCTGCCATTTTCTCCTCTGTGTCGAATGTTCAAACAAAACAGCGTGGTTGGCTACATCCAGTGCTATCAAAGGCACACAATTAACTGGAAAAATAACTTATTTTAAGTCCTAAAAGGACTACAATTAAAAGATTACTGGTAATAAAAGTAGATACAAAGGATGAAATTTTGGCTCTATTGAAGTCAATGGCAAAACTTCCTCCAGCACTTGACTGTGGCAGAACACAGGTTTTTCCTTTCCATCCTCTTCCCCCCCCCCCCCCCCCCCCGGTAAAAATCTGGCTTTCAAACACTCCCTATCGCCAATGTGACTCTCTGGCATCAGAGCCTACCACGACTTGGTGGTGGATGTAGCGGGTCCTTCAAAACAGGGGAGGAAAAGTCCTTCGTTAGTTCTGAAGGGCCAAACTTGTGACTACAAATTACCTCAGGCAGGTGGGCTTGTAACCTTCCTGTCAAAGGCTGGTTCCTGAGTGACAGCCTTCAGCCCTGGGATCTGAACTGGCTGAAAGGGTTGAGGGTTTTCCACTGCCAGGGGCTGTTTAACTTCATTACAGAGAGAGTACATCCCCACTGTTGTCATATGTGAACGTCTCCAGAGGGCCATCTCTCTTCACAGCAATCAAAAATTCCTTATTTCCTCACAATTCACTTACAAAACTGCAGCAAAATAAATTTCATAGTAAAAGCCCTCGAACCCCAGCAACTATTAGTGTTTCTCTTTTACCAGTGACTTTCAGTGGGAGTTGTACTCTTACATCACACAGGTGTTTTGGAAAACCAAACCCTTGATCCTTCCGTAAGTGTCTCAATAGGAGCTAAGCTCTCTACATCTAAAATTGGGGCCAGATTTTTCAAGAGTGCTTGGAAATCTAGCCCACCAAGGGAAGTGAAAGCACAAAAACTGAGTGCTGCTGTCTTTAGCTGACACCAGGGGGAAGCAAACTCATTTGGCTGCGGTGATAGGAATACATGGTAAAAATTAAAAAGTTAAAAATAAACTTTGCAAATCAAAAGGGGGGAAAAAAAGCATATAGCCAAACTTGCACTTCTCTCATTGTGCTCACATCTCTTTAAAAACATTGAGTTAATTTTACTAAGTAGCTAAATTATAGACACTCAGATGTAATCAAAATCCGCTGTACATTTCAACTTTCAAAATCAATCATCCTACGTTTGAGTTACAACACCTGAAAGAAACAGCTGGGCATCTATATATAGTGCACTCGTAGCTACTGGTTTGCCTGCAGCTTTTATTCACACCATCTGTATGGTTCTTATTTGCCTTCCCTTCCCCTAGACGCTCTGCCAATTTGGTCTTAACACTTCCTGCCACTCCCCCTCCCCACCAGAACGCTACTCCTGATCCCTGGCTCCCACTGTCAGTTGTGAGGGATGTATCCATTTTAAAAAAGACATGTGCCTCTCCTAGCGTTTGGATGGGGGCGGGAAAGGGGTGGGAAATAAAGCTGCTGTTGAAATTGGGTCAGCTGGAAATTCTTTTTAAATATATCATTACCTCTTTAAAAAGAGATGATCCTGAGAGATCAAAGTATTTCAATTTAATGAGAAGTTCCTCTTAAGCACACACAATTTATTGGGGCAGTTTAAAAATAATTAAAAGAAAAAGCCTTACCAGATGGAGTGCCGCAAAAAGAGACAAAACGTACGGTGTGTTAATTTTGTTTAATGAGAACCAAGTTTAAATTTTCTTTAAAAATTGTATGGGGAAAAGACAGGAGGGATAGACAGAAATCAAATGACTTCTTCAAATCCTTCTGAGTGCTCACCTTGCTTTTGTTTTATGCTCAAAGGGGGTAGAGGACTTGGTGGCCACATGGTCTGGTTGCTAGGTCACTGGACTGGAGTTAGAAGACCTGGATTTTGTTGTCGATTCTGAACATGGGCCTGAATGAGATGCCTGATCTCAGTTGGGGCCTAGGCGCCATTGTAATACAAAAAGAAAATGTAGCTTTTTCAATAATTTTTTCCTCTCCTCTTTAGCACACTGCAGTAATTACTATACAGCACCTCGCACAGTGGGGTCCTGGTCCACGATTAGGTGCTACAATAAAATGTTACTAACCGTCTCCCGCTCCAACTCAAGTTCTTTCCTGGTACCCTAACCCTTTTTAAAGCCTTCCCTTTTCAGCCACTAGATGGCAACACAATGTTACATTTGCTTGAGAAACTAGCATTGAAATTAGGCTGTGAAAAAGAAGCCCTGTGCCTGCCGTTCAGCGAACAAGTGCGGCTTTGAAATGCTCAACTACAAAGGGTTTGGTCCTACTTCTTACTCCCACCAATTTCCCCTACTAACTGCAGGCTCAGGCCTCTAATCATTAGAATTGCTGAAATTTAAATAGACCAAGAGCCCTGGCGCCAAACACCCTGTCTCATGTACTTAAATAAAACCTAAGTCTTTCTAAACATCTGCACCCACATGGAGCATAATGAACCAGATACGTTAGTCAAACACATCCTTGCTCAGAACCCCCCCGAGCTCCTGGGGAAGGGCACGTACAAATATGCAGCTTAGCACAGATTTCAAAGTCCAATCTCATTTCTGACCACTGTTCGGGGTTGGTCAACTCCCCCCCCCCCATACACTCTACTCAGTAAAGGAGCCACTTTAGAAATTAGATCGTTCTTCTCTAGCATGTCCTGTTAACCAGTGTGGTTCAACTGTGCAAGGGAGAGCAGCAGAGATCTGTCCTGTCCTGCATTAGAGGAACATATGCAGAGATCCCCTTCTGCATGGGGGTTTGAACCTGGGACAGTCAGTATTGTAGCAGAGGCTTCTTCCATGACCTAGAAGAGCAACTCCATTAGCCAGCAACAGCAGCATACTATGGTCCTCCTGGAAACTAGCCACTAAAATTGTGGGCGTATCGCTTTGCTGTATCACCCACACACCCAGGGTCGCTTGGGTCTTCGGGCTGCAAGAAGCAGTTCTGCAGATTTGGGTGGATGTTACGTGTCCTCTTCATTCTGTGCTGTTCCCCCCTGTACAACTCAGTTACCGGGCTGAGGAGCCAGCCCATTTACTGGAACAGACTGTGTGGTCTATCTAGCTAAATCACATAGGGAGCAATTTCCAGTTGGCAAGCATTAATACCAACCCCTTCCTTCAATTACTTGGAAAAGGGGGTGGTATCAAGTTTAGAGCTTTCTGAAGTTTTGTGCTTCTAATACCATCTGTTCTTATCCTGAAATGGCTCCTGATTCATGCTAAAGGTGAGACTGAAATTTATTCAAATAGCCTTGTTAATAAAGCTGTTGCAGACACCGCAGGGAAAAAAAAAACAACAACCCACCAACAACCCACCCCACCTGGTTCTCCACCAACCATTGATTTGCTTCTCATAATAAAGGTGGTTAAATGCTCCCCTTCCCTACGAGGAGATGCTGATGTGACTCTTCTGATCTGATAGGCACACCAGTGAAATGGAAGGACCGAAAACACAAACAGGACGTTCGGCTTCCAAAACACGGTTTCCTTCTGCTGGGAAGTTTGATTTCCATTTGGATCCAAAATTAAGATGCCTAAATTGGATAAAAACCAATAAGGAATGAATTTCTGCAGCCCAGGAATTCTGGTGTCTCTGGGGAGTCCATAACCTCTGCTGTGTATTCCAAATACTACTCGAGGGAATTCTGTGCCAAAAAATAAGATTTGCAGAATTTTAAAATAGTGTGTACAGAATTGTTGTCAATAAATAAATGTGGGGAGCAAGATGGCAGTGGGGAGCACAGGCCACTGGCTCATTGAGGTGGGAGATCCCCCTGAAGCCCCCCCTCCTCCCCCGGTACAGGGACTAGGCAGTGAGGCTGTACCTGACCCTGACACAGTGCAAGGGCTGGGCCTGCCCCAGAAACACCCTGGGGCCCTTCGCCTCTGCACCAGGTGCACTTGGTGCGGGTGGGCTGGCTCAGCCCAGCAGGATCCAAGTGTGGAGGGGCTTAGTTTGTGTATGGGGGGAATCCAGGTGTGGGGTGAGAGGTTTGTGTGGGGGGCAATCTGGGTGCGGGCGACTCAGTGGGAGATCTGGATGCACAGGGAGCTTGGGGGGGGGGGTGTTCCCAGATACAGGGGCAATGGGACTCTGCAGGGGATCCAGGTGAAAGTGGTGGTGTGAGGGTTGGTGTGAGGAGATGGGGCTTGGGGGGGTCTGGGTGTGGGGGGGCTCAGTGGGGCTTGCTGGGGTGGCGTGCAGGTGCAGGTGGTTGGGATCAGTGGGGTGGGAGGACTCGTCGGGGGGGGGTGTCCAGCAGGTGTAGGTTCAATGGGCCTGATTAATGGGGGAACCCCAGCTGCCACTGAGAGGATGCCGCATGCCGGGCTCCTGCTTCCCCTGTCCCCTTTTCTTCTCCATCTCGGCCCCCTCCCCCTGCCCTATTCCACTCCCCCTTTGTTCCCCACTGCCTCTTACCCCCACCCTACCCCCTTCCCACATTTCCCCCATACCCAGCCCCACGGCAGGCACTCACTGTTGCACAGAAAGCAGGAAAGCTGCCAGCACACAGAAGGGGAGCCCGACTGGCACTAGGACACAGGAGGCAGTGTTCAGCTGCAGAGTCCAGACAGCCTCCTTCAGCTGGGCAGCTCTGCGCTTGCAGAAATGAGGGGGGCAGTGACATATAACCCTGTGTGACCCCCATGCCTGGCCTCTGTTGGGGAACAACCCCCCCAAACTGCATCCAGGGTCATCCCCCTGCACCCTCGCAAATTGCACCCACGGTTGTTCCCCCCCCGTGCGGCTTCTCTGCCGTTTTCTGCAGGGGAGCACAGGAATTCGGGGAGGGCATTTTCTGCAGTCCCACAGAATTCCCCCAGGAGTAAAATATTGCTACTTTTGCTAGTCAAGAATAGGTGAATTTAGACGGCATTTGGACTGTCTATTCCCTCATTGCAATGATCACGTGCTTGCATAATCTTTAATTTTGAATTGACCCCCCCCCCCCCCACACACACACACACACTCATAAGAGCATCGCAGCCCCTTTTGAATGTGATCTTGTGCTTTCTTTAGAAAGATATTTGTAATGATATTTCCCCCCTGACTAATGTACTTGGATAATGTATTAAACTCGTTTGCCACGGCATGCATTATTCAGGAGATGCACTCTTTAGTTTGCACTCAACTGGTGTACTTTCTCAAAAGGGGTCAGAGTCCCACAAAAAAAGCCTGAATAGGAGAATCTCCAAAAACATGTGCATTTTTAATTTTTTTTTTTTTAAATAAGCACACTGAAAAATTGGCACTAACTCTTGAATCCTGGACATTCAGAATTTCTCAGTGCTGCTCAACACCACACGCTCCCGAATGATGTGGATTTATTCTGCTGTTGCATAAAACAGCGAGTAGCCCTAGTCACGGTCTTCATATGAACCCTAGTGATCGAAAGGGCTTGGGGTGGGACTCAAGTCTCTCTTGTGAGTCCCACCCCAGGCCGAGTGTTGCAGAGGTTAACTTACAGGCACCCTGCCCGCCAGTGGAAGTCACAACCCCACTTAGGTACCCAGGCTCCCCCAGCCAATAGGAAATGCTGGGGAGGGGAAGGTGGCCTAAGCCCAGCTCTCAAAGGGAGTTAAGTGCCTAACTCGAGGGTGGCACCATCCTCCACCCAGGAGTCACGGCTGCGAACCCTCTCTGGAGTTAGGTGCGCCAGCCAGAGCAGCCCTTTTACCGGGAAGGAGCTACAGGGCTAAAGCACTTGCTCAGGATTTGAGCAACCCAGATTCAACTCCCCCCATCTGCCTCATATGGAGCAGGGACTTGAACTGGCGTCTCCGATCACCCAGCTGCGTTCACGAACCACTGGCCTGAGGCAGCTGGGCACATCCTTGCTGGCAGAAACTTAGGTGCCCCCTAACTTTGTAGGCACTTAAATCTGAGTGGAGGTTTTGAGGATCTTTTGAACTTAGGTGCCTAAAGTCGGCCCCAAACTGCTAAGTCCCCCTTGTGAATTCCACCCTTGGTTGCTCCATACACATCTCACACAAGCCCACGAAAGCAAAGGATTGGAAAGTTAAGCCTCTTGAACAGTTTATACCCACTCCTCCTCCGCCCCCCCCCCACAAGCATGAACCTTCCCATTCCTGCATCGATCTCCTGTTTCACCCTTTCAGCCAACTACCTTCTCCCACCATCACAGTGGGTGTTTGGTGCAGCGAATGCAGTGCTGGGATGGGGTGGTTTGGTACGTCAGGGTGATAGAAGCTGGTGACAAGGAAAGGTCAGACTGCGAAGGACAAATATCAGCCGCAGCCCAATGCCAGAGCCTTCCTCTTAATTTCTGATGCGGAACCAAACAAAACACTACATAAAGAAACTAACCTGTGTGAAATGTGTCTTCAGTTTTCTGTGTCACACCCACAAGCCAGCTACTTTTAGAGAAAACGAACAGGTGCCTCAGATGTGCCTCACTTTAAGCCGGTTTCAGAACGCAACCCTAACTGTGGTGCTGCTCCTAACCTCCCATTATAATACAGGTCCCAATTCCCCATTGCCTTGGGTAGCCATTTACACACCTGCACACTGGTATGGGTGAAGGGCAGATTCTCATATAGTACAAGATGGCCTCCTCCAGCAAGACCTCCATGCCAACTGCAGCCAGCGGTGCTGCTTGCATGCGCTTATCACAGCTCAGTCAAAGTAGGCAGTGTCTCTTCTTATAGGAGCTGAGGTGAGAACACTTTACATGCCAGGGGTATGCCCCAGATAACATGAGCTTTTGTGACTCAAGGACTTGATTAGTGCACTCTAAGGCCTAGCCCTGACCTCCTTACTCACAGCCAGAACATCCTCCTTCCTTCTGTAATTCTACCTGCAGTGACTCTCAGGGCAGACAGCTAGGAAGCAGGGCACAAACCCCAAATTGGTTGGTGATATCGAAGTATGGAACTCACAACCAATCATCAAGTGGAAACCCCTTAGGACTGTAACAGTCTAACCATGGAGTCTCAGACAGTCCCCTTACCACACAGGTGAGCCTGCCTTCATGAGCGATGGTCCCTTACATCAAGAATCACAGCAATATTCAGGTTATAGCCAAAGAACCAGTCACTGACCCCCGGGTCAATCACATCTTTGGTCTCACACCAACAATGCTTTGTAGCCAATCCTCTAAAACTATGTAAGGATTTATTAATTAGGGAAAGGAAATGAGTTAGTTACAAGGTTAAATCAAGTGAACATATCTATACAAATGCATTGCAATCGTAAGGTCAAAAGGGAATATAGAGCTTGCTTATTATAGAAGCTTCTATGTCCTTTAGGGATAACCCAGGCTAAGCATCTCTAGCTTATGCCTAGAAAATCCTTGCCCTGCAAAGTCCAAGTGGCATAGAGATGACGGACTCCTTGCTTGGAGTTTTTTTATCCCCCTCTTACCATGCGCTCTGAGCTTCAAGCTCAGCTGACCGGAGGAATCCATTTGCAAGACTCATCTTCACGGGGAGTGGGTGGAGAGCAGACAAAGTCTTTTGTCCTCTTTAATGTCTCACAGTAGTCTGGTGTCACTGGACCTTGCCTGTTGTGAAGGACACAACACCTTCTGTTGAAGATCAGCACTTCCCTCTAATATCTCTCTCCTGTCTGGTAAGTTACACAGTGACTGAGGTGCACAATAAAAACTGTATCCCATGTTGTAAGGTAATATTTGAGCAGATATTCTAGTGAGATTACTGAATGCTTGTGAGTTACTGCTGCCTGCATTAAAG
The DNA here is from genome assembly GCF_002925995.2 of Terrapene triunguis. Classification (NCBI taxonomy): domain Eukaryota; kingdom Metazoa; phylum Chordata; order Testudines; family Emydidae; genus Terrapene; species Terrapene triunguis. The sequence continues at coordinate 5,093,307 of NW_020664589.1, read as the reverse complement.
TTTAAAACACATGCTTAGACTGCTAATACTTATTTTAAACACCACTAAAACACAGGTGAGCCAGACGGATTCCAGCCCTGTATTTGTCAGTGTTCAGTTAAGACATGGGGCTTTTCCCATGAGCTGGCACCTGATCTGCCCGCGTCATGCCTGCTCTTTCCCATGGAAGTGCTGAAAGCCTTTGGAAATGGCTTGACTTTACTGGAGGTGGCTGACTCTAAATAGCATCATTTCTCCCGCACTGGAGTTTGGGGCCCAGCTGAAGGAGATGAACAAGCAGAGCTTGGAGATAGCTGCTCTCCACAGCCTCTTAAATCTCCAAGCTCATGGGGGAAAGATTGTTAGTGTTGACTCCCCACCACTTACTCCTACCCACATGTAAACTCCCTTCTGGGGCAGGTGTCTGAGGACCAGGCACAGAGAGATCACCGGAGCTAGGTTCCTGCGAAGTCAGGGTCTCAGGGAATAGTGGCAGAGAAATGTAACCGCTGCTGGGCTGCCCTAAACCCATGACATTTTCTCCATGGGGTCTTGGGATGTGTGCACATTAGAAGGGCCACACAGCTGTACTACTCTTCAGGGAGTGGCCCACCTACATGGAAACCCCACACTAGGATTTATTTGGCCTTGCCTTGGTTCTAGACTAGACTAAGGGGGGATATGATAGAGGTCTATAAAATCATGAGTGATGTGGAGAACGTGGATAAGGTAAAGTTATTTACTTATTCCCATAATACAAGAACTAGGGGCCACCAAATGAAATTAATAGGCAGCAGGTTTAAAACAAATAGAAGGAAGTTCTTCTTCACGCAGCGCACAGTCAACTTGTGGAACTCCTTGCCTGAGGAGGTTGTGAAGACTAGGATTATAACAGCGTTTAAAAGAGAACTGGATAAATTCATGGAGGTTAAGTCCATTAATGGCTATTAGCCAGGATGGGTAAGGAATGGGGTCCCTAGCCTCGGTTTGTCAGAGGGTGGAGATGGATGGTAGGAGAGAGATCACTTGATCATTGCCTGTTAGGTTCACTCCCTCTGGGGCACCTGGTATTGGCCACTGTCGGTAGACAGGATACTGGACTGGATGGACCTTTGCTCTGACCCGGTACGGCCGTTCTTATTATGTTCTCCCCCCCTCACTCCCTCAACTTGGGGCATGATCTGTCCCTTAATCCTGACTTAGGCAAAACTCCCACTGGAGTCCCAGTGTAGAGATTTCACACCTTGGTCAGTTGTATCAGACAGCATTTCAGCTCATCATTAACTGGGCAGACTTAGAGGGAGCAGTCAGATGGAGCAGCTGCAGTTTCCAGTTGTCAACCAGAATTGTGGATGGTTGGAACAACAACAACTTCCCTTCTTAGGTCTCATTTTCAAATGCCTCTAATGACTCATAGTGCTAAAAGCAGACGTTAACTGCTCCAGATAAAGGACTCAACTCCTTCATCCAGCAGCTGTAGCAGGCTCTTTTCCTGTTTGGTGGATCAGCCACTGAAGAGAGGCAGACACCCCTGCTTGAGTTATATCAGCACCTCTGAAAGCCAGGACATTTCTACGTTGTGACTTTCACAAAACCTGGGGAAGAAAAGAGCAGTTCAGACATGAGAGTAAAGTAGAGTTAAGAACAGAATGAAAAAAGGGTGGAGGGGAAACAAATGTAAGGAAAGTGGGTGAAGAATAAAAATAAATAAATAATAAAAAACAACAACGGTCAGAGAATAAATATGAAAGAGGGAAAAGGGATAACTGGAGAGGGGAAAGGCCTAGAGGATAAAATGGCTAGTAGGATATTCAGCCAATTATTTCTGATTCTTTGGCTTAAGCATGATTTATCACTGTAATAAATGAGCTCTTAAGACAGGTAATGTTGAGGCCAGAGCTTGGACATTATTGAGTCGGCGTAATCACGATATTAATGTTCGCAAAAAGCTACCTCTAGCCCAAGTCTCACCTGTTCACACATTCGTCCAGTCATTCAAATAAAGGCTTAGTCAGTGAATGTGCCCATGGATGTGGGGGCAGTTTCCTCAGACAGGCATGAAGGACAGGACAGGTATTAGTATAGCAGTGCTGAGGGGTTTCAACCAAGATTGGCACTCCCATTGCCCTGCTCTAACCCACTGGCCAAGGTGCTAGACACCCCCTCCGTGCCTGATCCACAGAGGATGAGCATCTTTTACAGCTTCCCAGCTATGCTGTCTCGCTCCTTTGCTCAAGCTGGAGAGAAAGACACACACAGAGCTCTGAAGGTCTCTGGTTCAGTCCTTGGTGTGCTGGCTAAGATGGCGGTCACCACATATTACTAAGAATCGAGCCCTCCCTCAGAGGACTTACACAACAATCTACAGAGATGAAAGATGGTGAGAAAAAAGTGTTTTTAATCCCTATTTTAGTGCTGGGGAACTGAGGCACAGACACGCTAAGTAACTTGCCCAATGTCACAGGAAGCCTGCAGCAGAGCTGGGAACTGAACCCAGGTCTTTTCAGTCCCAGTGCAATGCATTCACCTCAGGATTATCCTTCCTCAAACCTTCAGTGTCCCAGAGGGATAAATGCAACAGATGGAAAGACCTATTAGATCATCCAGTCCACTCCCTCGAAGGCCAGAATTGTCCCCAATAGACACAATGCTCTGATCCACTCACCTGCTGAATGTGGACATTTTAAATGTACCATAGCAAAAGAGGGAGGGGACAACAATAAACTGGAAAATATCCACAGCTATTAAGCCAGGTTACAATCCTTCATGATTATCGTGCTCTGCAGGAGCCTCTGCCCAACTGGTTAAGCCAGAGAGAGACAAAGCATTTTAATACATTCTGACATAAAAAAGATTATTCCACTTCTTTCTGTTGCAAGCTTTGTTTTTATTGTCTGTTATACATTAACCGCTAGCAAGAAACAGACAGAGAGAGAGAGAGAGAGAGAGAGACACACACACCCACACAGGACACATACGCCCCATCCCTCATTAGGAAGGACAATTTTTATTATGGGGAAACACATACCATTGGCATGGTGACCTTGGCCAGGGGACATGGGAGGTGGTGAGTAGAGACTCAAAAATGCTTCCCCACCCCTGTCCATCTCAAGTCTATCGCATAAGCCTGGGGGCTGGACCAAGGGACGAGTTACAGCCTCTCCTCAGAGCCTGGTGGACATGCAGGAGTTAATGGGGCACCAAAGCAGCATCAACACCTGCCTCCTGGACGGGAGCATGTGTGGGCAGAGGAGCTGGTGGCTGCAATAGAGGAGGCAGCTTCTCTTCACACCAGAGAGGCTGGCACAATGTCATGGTCGCTCCATCCATTCCTCCCGCCTCTTCCACACTCCAAGCCTCTCTGCTCCCAAGATGGGCATTCCAAAGAAACTGACGTGAACCCCAGAATTTCCTGAGCCCGCCATCCCCTCGTTCTCATTCCAGAGGGCATCTAGTCCCAAGTATTTCAATGGAGAGTCTATCGCTGCCCAGGCCCGGTCCCTTGCAAACCCTGGCATGTATGCAGGACAAGAGTGATTTTACAGCCTTAGACCCTCAGTAATCTGTCGGCAAGACAGAATGAGAGAGGCCGTGTGTAACAGAGAGAGAGGATGAGGTAAGCTCCATTCTTAGAATTACTTACATCTGCTCCACCAGTGTCCACGAGTGTCATAGCCCCTTGTATGGCAAAAAGCCGGAAGAAGGTGTGAGTTAAAAGGGAGGAGGGGGTGAACCCAGGTGTAAATGTGTGGCGGTTGGGGGCGGGGTCTCTCATTTGATTCTGGCCTGGAGAATCTAAATAGGAAAGTCTAAGGCCATATCTACGCGACATAGGGGTTGGGGCGGGAGTGGAGCCGCAGCTGGGCTGTGGTGGGGTCTGGCAGCCGGGCCTGCGGCTCTGCTCCCGGTCCCACCTCCAGCCTTGTACCCGGGCCAGGAACCGAGCCACGGCCAGTGGCAGAGGCTGGGGGCTGGTGCGGGGTCAGGAGCGGAGCCTCACGGAGGCTGGGGACGGGGCCAGATGTGGAGCAGGGGGTGGGACCAGAGCAGAGTTGGAAGTGGAGAGGGACTAGGTGGCACTCCCATCCTGTACCCCGTGGGGGCTGGCCTGGGCTCAGCCATGCCCCCCCTGGACAGTCTTCCACACTCCCCTAGGGAGGCATGCCACAGAGTTTGGGGACAGCTGGTCTCGAAGGAGTCTGATCTGGTGCAACATACATAGGGTGGGGTGTAGAAAAGCCCCAATTTTTTCCACACGAGAAAGTTGTACCACTTTAAGCTAAGATGGGATGTTAAACTGCTGCTAAATTGTGTGGGAACAGTTTAAATCCGATGCCAGGTAAAGCTGAAGAAAAATAGGTTGCTCTTAAGCCATGCTGGGGAGGAGGGGGTGGGACTGGTGTGACTCCTGTGTTTTGAGAAGGCCTCTGTCCTACCTCTAAATTTAGCTATGAGGTAGAGCAGGAGAGTGCATAGACCTACATCCCACTGAGAGCTCAGGGTTCTCTTGCCTACACACACTTTGGCACCAATTGTATGGCTTGTCGTGCCCACAGAGCATTATCGAACGGAGCTGAAAGAGCGTAGGCGAGAAAGAGCAAGACCGTGTCAGAGAGACAGAGAACCTCAATAATTGTACACAAACGGGGCAAGAGGAGAGACTGTCTGAATGCCCTCTCACAGGTCAGCACTGTCTCCAGAAGCATGTAGTCTTGGAGAGCAAACTTCTCTTTCTTAAGGGAAATACCAGCCGCAGTGTTTGCCCAATAGAAGCATTGGAAAACTAAGTGCCACTGCTGCAATCTCTGGGGTGGACATTTTGTGTGTAAGCTAATGACTAGGTGAGACTGAGTCTTTCATCACAGCCACCACACCATAGCTCTGCTGGCAGGGAAGAAAAAATCATTATTCTGTATGGAGGAGGTATATAGAGAAATAGGAACTTTCTAGGGGTTAGTAAAAGCTAAGTGGTTTGAAACACATTGTGCCGTGCTTAAAGGCACACAGACACCTGTGAGGGTTAAGAAACCCACCCTCACATGCACCTTCCTGCTCCTTCAGCTGGGAAGGACACATAAAACAGCTGGGTAATTAGAGTTTATTTCTTCCCCCTACGCTAATGTAAAAAAGCCTCTGAGTTGAAAAAGAACTTTATATACAGTGCCTCATTCTTCAGACTGTGTACACACACACACACACACACACACACGACTTAAGAATGGACACTGAAGTCCAAGAACGAGGCAGTATGTGGTGGTACAATTACAGCTGTGGGAATCAGGGGTTCTTCAGTTCTACTCCTGACTCAGTACCAGACTAACGGGTGCCCTGGGTAAGTCATTTCACCTTTCTGCCTCAGTTTCTCAACCTGTAAAGTAAGGATAATAATATATACCTGTCCACCTCACAGGGATGTGGTGTAGATTAGTTAATGGCGTTGAAGTATAAAGATCATTCCCTAGATTTGTAACTAACAAGCATATTTTGAAAACGCAGAATGTCCGTTTCCTAGGGTTTGGTGTGGATCAACCCACTGTCATGTTGTTTACATGAATAACAATACTTTGCACTTCTGTAGTATTTGCCATCTGAGGATCTCAAAGCACTAACGTCCCATGTGCTTTGTCCCATTAGCTCCCTGGAAACAACTACAATGCTATCTCATTATTCACCTTCAAATCCCTCCTTAAAGCTCTCCTTTGCCATGATGCCTACAAAAAACAAACAATGATGCTTAGGCCACTGATGCACTTACACCACTGCCCATCATGCTGACCAATAAGGTCTCACTCTTTCCTTGTGTTCCCTCATCGGTTGTCTCTTGTCTTATACTCACATTTTAAGCTCATTGGGGGAAGGGACTGTCTTTTGGTTCTGTGTTGGTACAGTGGCTACCACCATGGGGTCCTACTCCCTAGGACTCCTAGATGCTATGGGGATACAGATAATAGTCACATTTCTAGTGTTTTTTTTTTAATTATGAAAAATTATTCACAGATCTGCCATACATGATGTTAGTAAATGAATGTAGGTTTGAATGTGATTGTATTAAAAAAATAAAAATGGTTTGCTAAAACCAATGTTGTGTCGCATGAATTGCCCAGAGTTATACTTTGCTTCCAACTACATTTTGAGCTAGGTTTTCAGGTATCCACTAATTCCAAATAAAAGGTGGAGTCACCACATTCCTGTTTAATAATTCCCAACAAGAACATCGGATCTCATCACAATTGAACTCCCATGTTGTTCCTCCACGGGAACTTTCCTGTATTTTCTTCCACTTACAGCTCTTTCAGTGCAGGCACTGGTTCACTCCATGATTGCCTAATCCTGCCTAGGGCTTATTGACAGAACTGGGCAAGGCTAAATATGCAACCAACCCAAAAGCAAATGAATCTCAGCTGGTTTCATGTTCGTGGGAGAGGCCTTGGTCCCGAGATAAGCTGAGCACCCTCACCTCCCATCAACAGCCCAGTATCTCTCAAGAACAGGCCTCAAAACTGAGCCAGCCAGATTTTGATTGAGAACCCTTTTCTACGAGGTTTTGATCAGCTTCCCTCGCCCTCTCCCCCCCCGCCAACCTGCTAGCCCCGCTGGAGCAAAACCTTTTGCAAGGAGTAGGTGCAAATATCAAGGGCACGGTTAAGATGCGTGGGAGTAACTGTCAGCCATTGCCACATGTTTTTACATGTAAGTATTCCCTGCCATGCATGAGGATTTGTGGGCAGAACCCTCATTAAACACTGGTGGGACATGGTTGGATGTCCCTGTGCCTAGTGCTGAACTTATGCGGCCCTTCCAGCTGCTCATGATGGCAGTATCAGTAACAGAATGATGCAAAAAACCTGTTTTGCTTCAAGTAATCACAGCAAGTTTCGCATTCTGCAGAAGCCACATACTATGAAATTAAATAACTCCATTGTGTGTCAATCTTGCATTTTATCTGTCATGAATAGAAAAGACAAGTTCTTTGCTTCCAAAGCATAATTTCAGCCCAATTTCTCCTTTTCTCATATTTCCCCCCAAATGATGCTCAACCTGAAGGTTACATGGTGCTTCTGATGTACCATTTGACAAACAATAAATGCAACATCATCCTCCTAAATCTCAGGAGCAGCCTCACACACTCCTTTAATATTTTATGGCTTAAAGGGTAAAAGGAAAGAACTGGCGAGAGAGGCTGGTACCATCCTATCTATGGTTATGCATTCTCACTAAAGCTATGACAGTCCCAATCATTAATATGGTCACTGGGTGTCTCTGGTGGGATTTTGAGCTGCATGGTTTGAGAAACATTTACTTACATCCTGTAAACATGTAATGAAGTTCTCTCAATGCACCACATTAAAGATTTTAAAAAGTTACCTTCTTCCGAAAGTCCTCCACACAGAAAACTAGAGTTAAGGAATGTAAAAATACTGGTGGTTAGAGCAAGAGAAGCCCGCTGTTAGAGTTTCACTCAGTGGTCCACCCTTATCAGAGAAACACATAAAATAAATGTGGAATAAAATTAAAATAGCTTAGGAGAAACCTATTAATTTATAATTCCTGCAGCTGGGCAGGGGGTTAGGCTGAAAGGCCCTTGCTGTCCCTTCTAAGCCCATGATTCTATAAAGAAGGAAAATAAGAGGGTTGGGGGACAGTGGAGGGATTTTAAAGTGACTTGCTTTATTGAGTCCACCAGATGTCACATTGGCATTTAAAAATCTAAGGTGGTTTGTTCTGCTGTACAGATTGTCTTGCGTTTGATCTTCTAAACCCATCTCTATCCATCATAATCATAACTGTCAAGATAACAGGGGACAAGTTTTGATTGCAGCCTGATTATCTTTGTCTCTCCAGCAACAAAAATATATACACCGTTCTGGTGCCTGAAAAAAAGTCTTTAAACACAAACACAAACCCAGACCATACGTCAACCCCTAGAACTCTGTAGTATTGAGTGGAATTCTCCTGCTGGGATAGAAGGCAGGCTAAGGCCCTAATATATATTTTAAGTTGCTCTTTTTTTCCACATTAGGGTCAAATGTAAGATAAAGCTGTGTGGCCTGGTAACACGAGCAAACATGGTGCAGAACTTGCACTGAGAGTTAACATGAGGAAACGGAAACAACATACGAATTTTATGAAGCCTCTTCTCCAGAGAAACAGCCTAATGCTCTACTCTCTCGAAATCCTCAAGCTACGGCACTGCTACGATCCTCCCTAGGAGATCTGCTTTAGCAAGGCAAGTTGTGGCTCTCACCCGTGCTCCGCCTACTGGCTTGCATCGCCCTAGGCTCCCCTAGTTGGTAATCTTGGTAGAGAGGTCAAGGACTGACTGAGCCAGGGAGAATTAACTGCTCCCACACACCCCTAGAAGTGTTCCCTCCATGGCTGAGCTAAGTATCTATGCCCATTTGGAAATCCCAGTCTAATTGTACACTAGTGGGTGGTCTGTGACAAATATGTAACTGCTACTTCCCATGCTTGATCCTTTCTATAGACAGGAGACTGAAGTCTCTAGGGCTACTGATCGCTACATTCCACACGTTTTTCATGCAACCACCACCATTCAGATCTATGCAAAAGCAAAGAGCATAATCACCAGCACAGCATCCTCCCCTGCCCCTCCTCCAAAAGAATTACATTCTGAAATGGGGAAAACTAAGGTTATATGGCTATTAACATTAGGTGCTTCTGCAATATCAGAGGCCTTGGTTATGTTGGGGGGCCAACTGTGCTAGGTGTTATGCAAGCAAAATGTCATAGGGCCGGATCCCACTTGATTCCTACAGGCTCCTAAGTAATGGCATCAGGGTTTGGCTGTATTCCCTATAGCAATGCAGCTTTGATCAAAGGTTTTATCCACATGCTTTTGTGGGGGCTGCATTATTTACAAGGGCCAGTGAATCATTTTTACCACACCATCACCTAGTCCATATGTGCCACCTCATTCTCCTGGGAAGTATTTTAAAATGCTTTCAATGTTCCTAGCAGTACTATTCTTTGCATCCCTTTGGCTATAAAGCCAAGCAGTCCTAGTACCATGAATCCACAGGCCTTGCTGGGAAAGGGAAACTAATAAATAAAGCTTTGAGATCATTTCTGAGACCTTTCCAGCTAACTTCTCTGTAAATCCGAAGGTCTCCTCTTTAAGGTCTGATCTCTCACAACGTATTCATCCGAGAAACAAACGTTTCATGATTGGAAAGGGAAGAGTTATTTGGCATTCTTTAGTGCTATGAAAATAGCTCCTATTTCTAATCCCAATGGCTGATAAGATACTGGATCTTAAACTTGTTATTTTGGCCCTGGACTGAATGGTCCCTGCTCTGAACCTCAGGACCAAGGTCGCTTTGAGAGAAGTGCCACATTTGGGAAAAATAAAAGAAAAACTGACAAATTGTTACAAACCCCCCAAAAGTGGCTGGCTGAAAGGCTTGGAACGTTCACAGCAGTTCCTGTAGAGATGGAGCAGTGGTAGAAGGCAGGGGAGCTGTCCAGACATGCTTGATTGCATTTTGTCACATAGTTCCACAACAGATCACACAGTTGTCACCTCCAAATGATATAGTCTAACATTTTCAAAGTCAGATGCTTGAAGCTAGGCACCTAGACCAGACCCTCATTTAGGAACTGAAATAAGTCACCGGAGATTCTGAGCAAACACCAACTCTCAGTGACTTCAGTATGACACTAATTCAGTATTATGTGGTTAACAGATTTTCCGGCCAGAAGGAACCATTATGATCATCGAGTCTGGCCTCCCTGCACAGAATTTGACCCAGGAATGCCTGCATTGGCTAAATAGTGCCTCACTCATTAATCAGGTCTGGAGTCTGTGAGCAGTTTTCACAGTGCTGGGCAAAGGATGTCCTAGACTCCCTGGTGAGTTCAGTGGCTGTAGGCCTCTAATGGGGTGCCTGACCAGACTCGGAGCCCCCCTGCCTTCCGATTGGGGACACTTTTGGCAACCATGTGAATGATTCAGTGACTAGAAACAGCAGGTGCATCTTTAAAACTGTGCTGATGACAAAAAAACCCAGTGACTATATTATGTCTATCTATACCCCCGTTTCGTTGACCTACTGCCAATATTTGTTAGTCTAGAGGATCCAGAAAAACAAAGTCACTTCAACCAACTTCACTTATTCGTGAGGGTTTGTTTTTGTTTTTAAATTATCTGGTCAGTCAGTGTAACCTTTACAAAGACTATTTCCCCCCCCCCCCCAACACCATGGGAACAGTCTGGCATCTTCTTATGCCAGGTCATGAGCTAATCTCTCTAAAAATTGAAACTTTTCTAGGGTCTGGCAGTGGAAACAGAGATAAATAGCAATCCAGTAAGGACCTGGATTGGCCCAGCCTCCTACGCATTAAGCCAAGCGGTTATTGTTTGTTAAAGCACCAGCAATCTCTTTGCAGCTGCAAAGGGGTCTGAATCAATACCAGCTTCTGCTGGGGTTCTTGCATTGAGAATAATAATCTCTGAAGCCCATCTGACCAGTTAGCCTTGCTTAATTTGCATTCAAAACCAGAAGCTTCTTAGCGGGCATTGCTAATAGAAGTTGGGGACACCCTACTCAGAACGTGGTGAACTCATTAGTATGTAGAGTAGAGATAAAAATCTGATTGGCTCAGTTGTGTGACAGGTACAATTCTGGCTCCTAATGGAAATTCTCCTTTGGCTTAAGTGTCAGTGTCCAACACGCTCTGTGTTCTAAGCCTCATCTCACCATGACCGTCAGGGAGGGTCTCGGTGCCGTTTCTCGCACTGGTGTGGTCGGTGCAGTGGAGGAGGCGTGTCTATGTTTATGCCTCTACTTCCTGTCTCTTGCCTTGGGCTCGGCAGAAGTCCTGGTGCAGACGGTACTGGAGGTGCCCAAATGCCTCAATGGTGTGGTGTCAGCACCGAGGACAGCGACCTAGCAGGAGATGGTCTTTTTTTTTTTTGGCGTGGTTCTCTCCGCAGAGAGGTCGATGCTCTTTTCGTCAAAACTTTCAAGGACTGAGCCCAGTCTTTAGTCGGTTCTGAAGCCAATGGGGAGCCCCAGAGGAGGAGGTCTGTTGTCTCCGTTTGTGGTTTGGTTGTAGCAATTTCTCTATAAGAATTAGTTTGAGGTGGAGATCATGGTCACGCTTGGCTCTTGCCTTTAGGTTACTACAGTGAGTGCAGTTTTGAGGGATGTGCGACTCACCGGGGCATCAGACACACAAGGAGCATCTGTCTCAGGCTGAAGACGGTTGAGAAGGAACTGAGGGGGTTGGGTTGCACGTGCGCCAGAAGAGGTGCCAACGCCGCCGTGAGATAGCTATTGCGCATGCGTGACCCAGACGGACACTGCTACTGAAGATCTCTGAGCAACGGCGGCAGGACGCACCACCACCTGAAATGGAGCACCCACAGGGGGACACACCTTGAAGAACCTCTGTTACTGCACAAGGTGAGTAGCCTTCTCTGTCCCAGATCTCACCAAGAAGTTCTAAACAGTCTTGAGGTGCATCACAGTAACTGAAGTGAATTCCTACATGGCCATGGTTTTGTTACAATATAAACTTCCCCTTTCACTGCACAGCTAGCAGAGATTTTAATTCTGACAGTGCAGTCCTAAGAAGGTGACTTTGCCTGGATGTAAACAGTACAAACTAAAGGACAGTTCCATCAGGTAGATCTCATACTTCGGGGAGTGTGAAGAGCTGGACTCTGCAGCCCTCATAGGCTGGGAAGGACCTCCTGGGTCATCTGATTCCTAAACAAGTGCAGGAGTGGTTCTATCATAATTTCTTTAGATTCCCTTTAAGAGAGGTGAGTAAAACACTAGAGTTGCTGACAGGTATTGAATTGTTAGTCCTAGAAAAGAAGCCCTGTGTCCACAGAACAGGTACAGGAGGGACAAGGACAATGCAAATCTCTTCCCTTTTCCCCTACAACATGCCTCACCTCTTGAGACGGTCCTTCCAGGTTTGGGTTAAGAAGGGAGTTCAGGTCCATGGTCCATTTGCCTATCAATGGAGATTGCCAAAAAGGAATCCAAGTAGTCCTACCCAGGATGGTGGGTTGTGCAGTGTGGACACAACTATTTACAGCAGATCACTTCACACAGATCAACCAGCCCTCAGAAGGCTGCAACAATGTTCAGTCTCTACTGACTTGAAATATCAAATTCCTCTGCATCCAATTTTCCTTGGACACTTTTACCCCTACGGCTTTCCCCAACCTCCCTGGGTGAGCTGTTCTGTGGCCCCTAGAGTTGAAAGACATCTGTTCTCACTATCCAACTTTAGATCCAATTTGGGGGTTTTCTAGTTTTGGGCTGTCACTCCTAGTCTCTTGTTTTAACTACCTTGATTCATGTTTTTCCAGGAACAGAGACAGCTGAAGGAGCAGAGAAATTGAATTGTGTCGGGTTGCCTCTGGCCTCGATAAATTCAGATTCTTATTCATGAGAAGGCTTTTTAAAAAAAACAAAACAAACAAACAAAAAAACCCCTAATCATTGGGATCTCTTTGTTCAGAAATCTGTATTCCATTAACACTCTGGCATAAGGCATGATGAAAAACAACAGAACGGGAAACCCACAACAGTGGGTAGCCAGAAAACAGAAGCAGAGTAAATTATTAACATACTGAATGTGCAAAAATGAGCAGAGGACCTTGACTCAAACAAAACAGTCCTGATGGGAAGAACAGTCAATAACTTCTCAGAGTGGGATAAGAGCATTTGTCCAGGAGGGTACATGTGAATTAGGTAGCAGAGATAAGAAGGAGCCAAATTCTAGCAAGCAACAGTTTCTTTAAACTGATTAGCTGTTTCACTTGAAGCCAGAGAGGGCCCTTCGACACAATAACATGATGCTTGAAAATACAAGTGATTGTGAGTCTCCTGACAGCAAAACACCACGTACAAAATGCCTGATGGAAGGCCAGCAAACAACAAATTGCAATAATCTAGCTACACGGCGACAAAAGTTTGCCTCTGCATCTTAGTGAGAAAACAAGCAGGGAAGTTGGACAGAGCCCCATGGACGATGAAATGCCATTGACACATTCTAGGTGGACGTGACAGGAACGCTCAAGATTCCAGAACAACTCAGTGATGAGGGTTAGCAGCCTCAGTAACAGAGCTGTTTTGGGGGTAACCAGCAGGGAGCCGTGTGACGAACTCCAGTTAACAGTAATTACCAATTTCATCAGCACCTAGCTTTAGAGAGCTACAGGACATCCAGTGCAGCACCAAGGTGGCAATCAGGCAGCACAGTGCCACGTGGGGAGGGCGGGGGGAGATTGGAATACTGGGTGCCAGCTCCTCAGGGCACTGCGGAAGCAACGCAAGTCCTTCAGGAGGAAAGACGTCATATTTTGTCCTCGAGTGAAGCCCTCTGGCCAATGCACAGAGCAGCACTGACTGGTTCGGAAGGGAGCTTCATTCAGATGGGATTGGAAATGAGAGTTTGCCGTTCATTCTCATTTGGACACTAGAAAACCAAAAGGGATCAATACTATTAAATAATAATGGCTAGGCAGGTTGCAAAGCAAGACGACTGGCTTATTACACTTACCAGTTGTGCTTGCAGCTGGCCTATGAAAAACATGGTTATACTGTTGTTCCCCCCTCCTTTCTCCACTGGTTACTTCTTGTCTTTATGGAGAGAAGCTTTTGGGGTGGGCACTGTCTATTATAGGTCTGTACAGTGCCTAGCACAACTGGGATACAACTTGGTCCACCCCTGGAGACAATGATAGGACTGGAAGGGACCTCGAGAGATCATCTAGTCCAGTCCCCTGCACTCATGGCAGGACTAAGCATTATCTAGACCATCCCTGACAGGCATTTGTCCAACCTGCTCTTAAAAATCTCCAATGATGGAGATTCCACAACCTCCCTAGGCAATTTATTCCAGTGCTTAACAAACCTGGCAGTTAGGAAGTTATTCCTAATGTCCAACCTAAACCTCCCTTGCTGCAACTTAAGCCCATTGCTTAATGAACCTACAAAATGGCATAGTCGATCAGCAATAAAGCTGGGATAGATTGCACGTCTCCTGGCTCCCACTCTTATGCTCTAGCCACTGAACCAAGAGCAGCCTATAGATTGAGGATAGCAGAGGACTCAGGATAAATCCCTGGAGAAACTCTGAGCTAATGTCTGCCACACAACATACTTATTAACCTAGGATGTGACCGTGGGAACTTAAAGGCAAGAAGGTATTTTTAAAGATATTACCCCACAAAGCAATATATAGTAGGACCTCGCTTATTTACACTTTGCCAGTCTACATATCCCATACATTGATCAAGATTAGCTGTTTCCCCCCTTCTCCAGAGACTTAACAGCACAGTTGCTTGTGGAGAGGTCTTCTATTACTAAAGCGGTGTTATTTTTGCAAGATCCTACAGAACATTTTCTAGGCTATTATCGGTTTTTTCTAACACTTTTCCACCATAAGCATGAAGTCCATCCGTGCTCTCACTGTGTTGCTAACCTGGGAAGCACTCAGATACAATGAGATGGATGCCAGTACAATACCCCACCCCAAGACAGTTGCATGGAGCTTAGAGACCCTCTGTTAAAGAGACTTCTGAAAGTAGCCTAAATAGCAGCACCTCCCATGTTCCTGGTGCATGTGTTTGCTTTCAATTTGTTCAGTTTTGTTTTGGGTTTTGTCTTCTTATTTCTTGCTTTCATTGCTTCTCTGCCAGTGTGCCCAGGTCTTGATGGTTCCTGGGAAGATGCCACGTAGTAACTACTATGAAGACTTAGCATAAATAAATGAAACTGAGCTATACTTAACAAATGAACAGAGAACATCCTGCATTGAATTACCCTGGCTTCTTATCCATGGGCCAGATGCTCAGCTACAGTAAGTCAACAGAGCACCAACTTCAATTGAGTTTTATTTCCACTGGCTGAGATCTGCCCCTGTGTTTGTTTGCTTATGACTTCACAATGGGGCTCCCAGGCATGGCTTTAAAAGAGCAAGGCTCTATCAGCAGTTCCACCACTGTGGCATTTCTGACTGAACAAGAGGTTGGGTAACAGAACAGGCCAGATTTTCCTCTCCCTTTATAACTCCATGGAGTTAATTCTGATCAACGCTGGTGCACTGGAAATGAGAGGAGACTCAGACCTAATATGTGCTATATAAATACTACCAGCTAGAATGCACTCCTTTTGTAGGAGCTTTCACAGTGCTGCTACCCCTAATCATGGTGCAAAACAAGAGATTTGGCATTTCTTGCCCAGTCACTCATTTGTGCCAAAATCCAGTATTTGTGACATGACAATTGCTACAAAGCTGTCACAACCATACTAGGATTGAAATAGGAGTGAATACAAGTTACATCTAGCCCATCCTGCTACATGCTTCCCTACAGAATATTCTCAGTGCTTGGCCCAGTATAGTTTTAAAGTTACACATGAGACTACTCTATAGTATCTAGTCAACATTAGGGCAATTTCCTCCTGATCTTCCCCATGATTTTTCCTTTCCCATCAATCAGTTTTATATCTTCTTGTACCACCCAATCCATTTTCTCTTCCTCTTCTAGGCTTAACTCTCTTCACTGGCTCTCAAAAGTAGGCGCCAAAGAGCCCTTCCTGGTAGGTCTGCGGAATGAAATATGGAGGGTCATGTAGTGGGGTATTAGAGCGTACGGAAGGGAGGTGGAGTCCATGAGAGGATCTGTCTCATCACATTATCTGCAGAATGAAAAAGTACCTGTATAATGAGGCTCTTCCAACATCTCTTGGTGTCATCATTTAGCCAAACTAGAATGTATTTGGCCAAAAGCATCCCTAGGGTAACTCTAGGGATCTCAGTTGCCATGGTCCATTCATTCTCAGGCTTCTTTGCGGAGATTGCCAGCATGGGTTTCAGTTACCAGTTCTGATGCTGGCTTCTGCACATTGGTACCAGCCTGATCTTCCAGTAGGCAGATATCCGCCCACTCTTTTCACATGGGCCACTGTACACTCATATGATTATGCTCAGCGGTCGCTATTTCACGGCTTTGTAACTGTGTGGGGATACAACTACTACAGTATCCTACTGGTTTCTTCGAGTTAAATATCAACTTTGATTTTTCTTTTGGGGGTAGGGGGAGGACGACACCAAGATTTGCTTAGTTCCAGATGTTAGAAGCCAAGACAATGGAGACTAAGAGTGAGAGGACTATTTACTTTTCAGCCTACACTAAGAGACAGCATCTCTTCTCCATGTCCAAGTTCTTGCTGGTAACGTTGATATAAAGTGAGTGTCAAAGATAATACAGTCAGAATTATTTTATTCCAGTTGCACCAGGAGGCCCCAGCTGAGATCAGGGCCCCATTATGCAAGGCGCTGTACAAACACATAGCGAGAGGCAGAGTCTGCCCCAGAGAGCTTACAATATAAATAAAAACAGAAAGGGAAACAGAGCCACAGAGAGGGGAAGTGACTTGCCCAAAGTTACACAGCAGGTTGGCAGCACAACTGGGAATGGAAGCCAGGTCTCCTGATTTCCATCCAGTGCCCTATCTGCTAGGCCATGCTGCCATCAGACTGGGTTAAGGGGACATAGGGATAGAGAGGCAGGTTTGGTTCGCACATTTAAAGGACATTTAATAATTCTTCACAGGGATGGGCACCGTGGGGAATGCCAGCTTGGAGGGAAGCTGTGGGATATGTTGTATTGACATTGATCTCAAAGTCCCCAGGAGCTAAAGGTGTTTTATAAACGCTTTCACTGTCCAGCATTAAACAGTGATCGATAGGTTTGCGGTTATTATTTTACAGAGGTTGTTTGGACTCATACAGTTTCTTGGTCTGGTTTTCTTGCACTTGTTTAATCATATTCAATAAATGAATTCGGCCCATTTTTCATGGTTAACTTTCAAGCAGGCAAAAATGATATGTTACTGTAACATTTTGCATCTGACGAAGTGGGCATTCACCCACGAAAGCTTATGCTCCTATACATCGGTTAGTCTTAAAGGTGCCACAGGACTCTCTGTTGCTTGTAACATCTTATGAACTTTCACTCTTTTCTTACATTTGAACTTAGAATAGGAGTAAATCTGTAGGCCCAATAGTCAGGATAGGACACAGGTGATGTGAGTGGACACAAGACAGTCAACATTGCTGTGCCCAAAAGGAGTGAAGAATGATATTCACTTTCTGTGCAGATCCTCTGCACAGGGGTGCATTTTACCAGAAGAGATAGGATGTAAGGAAATGCAGAGACTTTCCAGTACATCCCAGGAGGACATTTAAAGTACCAGCAATCCTAGTGGGGAATTCTGCTTGAAACCAGCCAGGAAGGAGTGCTGGCACAGACGCCAAATGGCATGGTTCCTACTTGTCCAAATAGGCAGAGGTGATTATGTGATGCCAGGCAAGGATCTTTCCAGCTGGAGGTATTTTAAACACATACAAAATAATGTCGGAATTATAGGACTGCAATCTTTAAATTATATTAAAAAAAGATGCTCAAAGCATAGATCATTGAATTATGAGCAGCTTTGGCAGCTTTATTGATGATGTTGAATCTGGTTGACAGATGCATTTACACTGCATAAGCATTTGAGATGCTAGAGTAATTGCTTATTAGTCTTGTTGTGAGGCAAAACACCAGATTGAAATAAATAGAAGCTCATGAACAGAGAATTTTGCTGCCTCTTTGATTATTTTTTCAAGCTAACCATCTGCTAAGCATCTGGGATTCTTAGAATCCAAGATTCATACCATACACAGGTGGGAATTGAAAAAAATACAAATAGAAAGAACTTGAAAAATCCAAACTATAGTATAAAATGGTTGTGAAATGACTAAGGAAGTTTTTTTTGACAGTGTAGTGTACAGATCTGAATGCAATATTCCAGTATTGTCAGGACATAAAACATAGGGCACAATATAATATAGATTTCAAGAAAGTTAGATTCCTACTGGCTGATGTTTACCCCAGGCAGGGGGCCAGCTCAGGACTTATTAAGCATGTTAGCCGGGCAAAGCCTTTGTGCTCGCTTCTGCGCAGAGGCCTGATGGTTAGTTAAGACCAAGAAAAGACAGTTCTACTTGCAACAGAAACCTCTGCACCCCAATAACGTGACTTCAGGGCCTGGTCCAAAGTCCACTAAAATCAATGGAAAGATTCCCCATGATTCCTTTGGGCTTAATTCACAGGAGATTTGCAGAGACCTCTGTTAGTTTCCTTGTGTGTGGATCAAAAGGCCTCAGTTTGGGGAACACAAACTTAGAGAGAACTGCCCTGATCTCAGATGTGAAAGAAATTGCTTAGCAGGGGGAGGATTTTGGAATTCACCGAGGCTCCTGGGGAATAACAAACCCACTGTTTGAGCCAGGGGATCTCTCCCCAATGGTGGCAAGCTTATTTCCTCCAGCTCCACACTTTGTTTGTTTAAACACACTGGGCTTGAGTTGCCAATGCCTTGATCAGTCACTTACACCCACACAGAATGGGCTGTAAAAGAGACTACACAAAGTGCAAGACAAGGGCGGGGGGGCGGAAATCAGGCTTTTTATCGGTTCTTCCATCCAAGGACCTCACAAAGCATTACAAATAAAGTCATCCTCATAAGCTCCCTGGAGCTGGGTGTTATCATGATTTTACAGCTGAGGAAACAGGCACCGAGAGATGAAGTGACTCTCTCAGGCCTGGTCTACACTAACACCCCAATTCGATCTAAGGTACGCAACTTCAGCTACGTGAATAACGTAGCTGAAGTCGACATACCTTAGTTCGAATTTACCGCGGTTCAGACGCGGTCCACACGCGGCAGGCAGGCTCCCCCGTCGACTCCGCGGTACTCCTCTCGCTGAGGTGGAGTACCGTAGTCGACGGCGAGCACTTCCTGGTTCGAATTATCGCGTCCAGACCAGACGCGATAAATCGAACCCGGAAGTTCGATTGCCAGCCGTCGAACTACCGCGGTAGTGTAGACCTGGCCTCAAAGTTGCACAGGGGGCCTGGCAGAAATGGGAACAGAACCCAGATCTTGTAACGCCTAGTCCTGTATCTCAGCCATCTCACCTCTCAGCTGGGGGGCGGGGAAACATCTCAGAATGAGACACTTCAAAAGGGGGGTGGGGAGGAAATTCTCAGTGACTAAGTAACGCATAGACCTAGGTTTGGCATTCTGTACATTTCCCACTCCCTGTGACCAAGAGAGGATTCTATTCCCAGCCATGCCTCTGACCTGCTGTGGGATCTCAGACAAATCTCTTCCCGTCTCGGCGCTGTGCCTCTGTTTCCCCTCTCACACACTGCAGACTTCTCTATTTAGATGGTCAGCACTCTGGGGCAGGTGCGTCTATTGCTAAGCTTTTGTACAGCTCCTAGCACAATGAGATCCTGCTCTCAGCTGAGGCCTCGAGGCACTATTGGAATACAATTAATAACAACCAGAAGTCCAAAGCAAAAAGGGGTAACATTTAGGATTCAGAAAGGAGAAGTTTTGTATTTAATTTATCATTCTTTGCCAGACAACAGTGTTGATAAAACAAAATATTTGAATTTTCCCCAGCTGCTAATGCATTTCATGCTGAGAAAGGAAAGCTAATAAAAACAGCCAGCTAAATAACTGTCCAACTAAGGCAAATAATCATAAAAAAGGCTATTTATTTTTCTTTAAAAAAAAACTGAATTGGACATGCATTTTTCAGCATAAAAAGTGCAATTATAAAAAAGCTTTTAAACTAATATTTGTTTGTAGTTCTGAATTATTAAGAATTTCTCCCAGTCACTGGACAGAGCATTTCGGTTAATCTCCCTTGAACAGACACGCACAGGTATTTCTAAGACTTATCCCTGCGTTATGATGTGTCGCCTCAAAAAGCAGTAAACAGTGTCTCAGAGAGCAGCGTTTGTGTGACAAATTCAAGATTAGGTGGATTCCGATCTAAAAAAAATTAAATTACTTATCAGAGAAATAATATTAAAGTAAAATAAATTAGAATCGCTACTGAAGATTCTAAAAGTAATTTTTAAAATTAATTAGAATCAAAAAGATGGATCTCAAAGGATAGGACAACTCTAATTTAGACAGACGGTAATTAATTCCTTATTTCAGAAATTCATTAATGGACTGTAAGAGCAAATCGTTCCTTTGCTGACGTTAAACTCCTGAGAGGTAGATTCATCTGGAACATGAATGCGTAAACCCCCTCGCCTTCCCCCCACCCCCTGGCACAGTGATGTGGAAATTCACACCAGCAATCCTCCTACTGGCGTGACCACGTTCAGACCCTCGACCCACCCGGACTTAGGCGAGCTGACTTTCAGTCGGTGATGGATGCCTAACTCCCATCGGCTCTTTGAAAATCCTGGCCGAAATAGCAATTCTTCCTCCCTTTGGAGCGACGAAGGTGCCTCTCCATACAAATAGTGCAGGAGTGACCCTGGCCCTGGAAGGAGTTTACAAGGAGAGATGGATAAAGAAGCATCATCCCATTCGTATCTCACTCCCCAGCAGTAGACACACCTCTAGTTCCTGTGCGCTGCACACGACCACCCAAAAGGAGAGCGGGGAAGTAGTACCATGGAACCCTACCTCAGCTGCAGCCAGACGGACAGTGGAGCATGCTTGTTCCCCCTTCACAGGGGCAATGGGCCTGTCTCAGGCACAGTCAGGGATTAAAGGAAAGGGGGGACATCTTCCACTTCTTGTTAAAAAGCAAAGGGAAGCTCCCACCTTTGCTCCCTAGCTTGGGTAAGCCGCACTCACGCCACAGATCCCTCCCATCCCATTTGTTGGGGAAGCAAAGAGCTCCCCTCCTCCTGTTTCAATGTATTTTAACCACTGGCCAGAATACCTCATGGAGTTCCCCCTGGGCCAGCACAGCTTCCCACCGACCACTCTGTGGCTCTGGGCCTTAAAAGGGAAACAAAGACTCTGCAGAGACAGGGACATACTGTAACTTCACAGCCAGGCAGTATCTGTGTACACCAAGGAAGAGAGTTTAAAGAGGATGAATTTCCCTGCTTTCTCCCCCTTATAAAAAACACCAGACACATATTTTGTGGCTCTGAAATAATAAAAATCCACATCAGCTTCACAAAGCAATATCCATGAATGAACTAGCTGGAGTACAACAATAGGCTTAGGGCATCAATTTCCACTACCAATAAATAAATCCACTGGCAGCCTGATCTCATGCCAGCCCCCAGGGGTAGAAGCCAAACTAGGATGCCAGTCAAGGCCTGGAAAACATATTCCACTGGCTGGCATCTGGATCCCTTTGATAACTAGCTACATTTATAGCTTATCCTCTGAGCTGGAGGGTTTGTTAAGGAGAGGATAAGCAGGGCATGAATTGGTTCCCTGCATCAACTGGACATTAGCCCAAACCAAAATCCTGGATGTGCAAAGACCTGAACTTTGGATCTGGATGCAACCTCTCCTGCTAGCCCTTCTCCCTGGGCTGGATTGAGCCAAAATCCTGGATCTGTAACATTACCTTTCAAATGGTAAACTCCTTGGGCCAGGGACAGTGCCTAAGACAGCAGGGTCCTGGCCGGCCTTCGGGCATGACCACAATATAAATTGATTCATTTATGCAAGTTAGGTGATTAGGTTTTCAGTGGAGACAGGCCTGTGTGCTGCATGCACAGAAGCCTGCAGCCATCCTTGGCTTAGAGACAACAGGAATGTCTAGGAAGCAGGATGTAGAGGGTGCAGAAGACGTGTCTAATGGTGATTGGAAGATAGCTTCTAGTGCCATGGGAAGACTGTTACCGTGGAGAGGAAACGTTGCAAGAGAAGGGCAGTTCACAATTCTACCTTTAGGACAATAAACTAGGAGTGTATATATATATTATATACACACACACACACACACACACACACACACACACACACACAATAGGCAATACAGGTCAAAACACCTAAAGCAGGGGTCTCAAACTCAAATGACCATGAGGGCCACACGAGGACTAGTGCATTGGCCCGAGGGCCACATCACTGACACCCCCCCCCCCTCGCTGGCACCGGCCCCGCCCCCACTCCACCCCTTCCATGAGGCCCTACCCCTGCCCCGTCTCTTCTCCACCTCCTCCCCTGAGCGCGCTCCTCCCTCCTGGAAAATGCTAAGCGTTATACAGAGCATACAGATCACTGCTGCTCCTACCACAAGTCATTTCCAAGCGGTTTTAATAAAATATATACACTCAGTAATGCACCTCACTCAAAGGACAAAACACGCACTTAGTTAGATTTACTTCTGTTGAAGCCCCCCCACTGCACTGGGCTGCACCACCACTCCACCCCTGCTCTGCCTCTTCCAGGGGTGGCAGGTTTGTAGACATTTTGGTGGTGCCCAGAACCTGCCCTCCCCCAACTCCGCCCCCACCTGCCTAAAGCTCTGGGAGGGAGTTTAGATTGGGAAGGGGGTCTGGGGTGCAGGCTCTGGGAGGGAGTTTGGGTGCTGGCTCCAGGCTGGGGCAGGGGGTGCGGGTGCACACTCTGGGATGGAGTTCGGGGATAGGAGGGGGTGCAGGGGTGAGGGCTGTGGGATGAGGGGTTTGGGGCATTGGAGAGGCTCAGGACTAGGGCAGAAGGGCAGGGGAAGGGCAGCCTGCCCTGGCCCTAGTGCAGGGGGGCACTAGGGCCCTGCGGCAGCAGCTGATGCCAGAAGCCCTGCGAGCTGCAGGCTCCTGGGCGGTGAGGGGGCAGCAAGTGAGGCCGGGGGACACTCGGGGGAGGTGCGTGGGGGCGGCAGGCGGGGCTGGGGGAAGAGACCCCAAACATTGGGGAGCAGCGCCCGGGGACCTTAGCTGTCACATAAAATAACTCGGGGGGGGGGGCGGGGGGGGGGGGAGTTTGGCAGCGACAGGAAGTAACTGGGGGAGGGGGGGACGCGTGGGGAGCTTGGCGGGCTGCAGGGAAGAGCCCCGTGGGCCGCGTGTTTGAGACCCCTGACCTAAAGCTAAGGTTGTCTGGCACCTCCCTTTTAAATCCATGTTTTCCATTGCTTAGAAAACTTTGCCAAACCAGCTGAGCCTTCCGCATGCTGGGAGTTTGCGTAAGGCCGCGTTTTTTGGGGGCGGGGGAATTGGTGTCAGTTGCAGTTACCAGTGCTCAGGCCTGGAGCTGGCTGAAATGCCCATTTTCTGGTTCCGGGAGAAATTTCAGGTTTTCGAAATCTGGGTTTGTTTCACATTGGACCAAAACCCAATTGGCTGAAATTTCTTGGCAAATCGAAAATTCCATGTTTCAGGATTTCCGAAACAGAGTTGCTGACGCAGTGTGAAACTGACAAAAATGGAAGTTTCACCCAGCTGCTGGCAGGACATCCAGGGTCTGTGGCTCCGGAGGCAGCCCCCACCCACATGGATTGTCCCAGGGCCAAGGACCCCCAGGGCTTCCAGACTCCTGGGCAACCTTTGGAGACAGCTGACCTGAAAGTCTGGAAGCCTCCAGGTCCCTGGCAGTCCACATGAAACCACAAACCCTGTAGGTCTCAGGGCTTCTAGACTCTCTGTGGCAGAACTGGGAGTCCAGCCCTGGCTACAGAGTGAAGCTAGGAGTGTGAAAGCCCTGGCAGCCCTCGGCACAGCAGGACTGCCCCAGAACCCTGTCTGGAACCAGGACTCTCAGGGTTCTAGGCTTCCTGCGTCATGGCATGGACCCTGGCAGAGCTAGGAGCCGCGACGCCTGGGGAACAACAGCTTTGGGATTGGCAAGACCCCACCATAGCGAGGTGTCTAGCCACCCCTGAGATCCTCAGCTCTAATCAGGGCTCTGGAGCCTGGCAGGCTCCCTGCAGTGGAGGCGTTGACTCTGGGACACCAGCAAACCAATGGAAACCGGCTTGTGTTTCAGTGAAAGTTTCATCAAATCTGCAATAGATTCAGCCAAACATTTCACTCCAGTGAACGGGCATTTTCTGACCATCTCTACTCAGGCCTTCTGCAAATCAGATCCCAGGATCTCCAGTGGAGACTCTAGGAAATGAGAACTCACACTTAGGGTACATCTACACTTACCGGAGGGTCCGGCGGCAGGCAATCGATTTTCTGGGATCGACTTATCGGGTCTAGTGAAGACGCGATAAAATCGATCCCTGATCGCTCTGCCGTCGACTCCGGAAATCCACCGCGGCAAGAGGCGGCAGCGGAGTCGACGGCGGCGCGGCAGCGGTCGACTTTCCCCCGTCCTCACAGCCAGGTAAGTCGACCTAAAATACGCAACTGCAGCTACGGTATTCACGTAGCTGAAGTTGCGTATCTTAGGTTGGACCCCCACTGTAGTGTAGACCTAGCCTCAGTTGCCACCCACGAGAAGTCTGGTTTAAGTGACATCTCCTGAGAACTTAGCTGCCAAACTCTAAGAAGTCTCCACTGAGCACGTGCTAATTCATCTTTTTCAAAAGCTAGTAACTTGGCCAAATCTGGGTGTTCTTTTTATGAGAACAGCAAAAGGCACATACCTGGTATGAGGGTGACCCAGCTGCTAAATTCAAAGCCCTTGGTTCAATTTGTAGAGGTGGCAGACGCTCAACAAAGTGAAAACATTTTTTGGCGGGGGGGGGGGGGGGGGGGAGGGGAAGTGGAGGTGCAAAATAAGCAATTTTCCCTTAAACCCATTCTTGGAAACAGCTGACCCATTTTTGCTGAAATTTTCCAGAAAAGTTCAGCCTGATGCAGACACCCAGGAAGTAAAATTTGAGCCAGAAATGCTAAAACTTGCCAAATTTTTAAAGAACTGAAAACAGAAGCTTACAATGGGAAATGTCAGGCAATCTTAACTATAGGTGACATCACTAGCTCTCCCTATAATTACATATATGCAAGTCACTTCAGTCAAGACCTTTAAGGGACAGTGGGTGCAGATCTGACAGATGGCCAGGTACTCAAATACTCGCTTGGGACCCCTCCCGCTACTATAAACAAGAGGCCAGACTCCTTTTCACTACTCCAGTGTATGGAGCCCTCCTCTCAGATCTTCCCACTGTGAGCTTCACGCCCTTGACTGAGATTTTCAAAGGAACTAAAATGGGATTAGGATGCCCCAGGCCCATAAATTCCTTTGCAAATCCCAGCCATTGCTTTTAGCAAACGCCAGCAATACCTATTTCATTGCAATGTGCAGAACAGAAAGAAGAGCACTGTGGGCCTTGCTGTTCTAAACTGATGTTGATGCATTGACAACAACGGCGAAGGGGTCTGAATGGTTTTCGTTCCAGCTGTGCCTACAGGCAGAAGAAGAATGAGCGAGGGCCGAGCTCAAGGAGATCAGGCCAACCTCACATCTGGCCTATCCCGAGAATGGTGTCGGGATCTGCATTTCTGAAAAGCCAACATTTTCTTGGGGGCTGCAGTGTGGGAAGGCTCCCATCTGCCCAAGTGATTTATTTCTGCTGTGTTTCTTAGATCCTTCCCATAGGAACCAAGAAGGGAAATTGCGCTCTCAACTGGGCTCATGCTGCAAACTCTGCAAAGGAAATGAGATGGCTCTGGCAACATAACCAGCTTCAGAAAAGTGTTGAACGTCACGCGCCGTCAATGCAACAAGGACAGCTATTGTATATATTGGTTTAGAAGTCACTCCTTTACTATGCCAGATGCAGAGGAAAGCCATTATATCTAATGACAGCTGTTAGCTTCCAACTAACAGAAGTATCCTACTTTAAACAAGGCTTCTTATGTTATGGATTTCCCTTTTAGATACAGTTAACCTCTAATCTTCCCCTGAATCCCTCCCATACCTTATAAGTGCGCTGATACTCCGCGTACCAAGCACGGTCAGGGAGAGACTATACCAGTTTTCTCCTCCTCCAGCCAGCTGCTTCAATCAATTTTCTTCCAGACAAGCACTTGAACATTGTGTTACAGACAGCTTCCTTTACAGCTCACTGAATCAAATGTTCTCCACTCTACAGTGTTGTCTCTTTCATTTACTGTGTGACAAATGGCAGAAAATTGTTTGGTTTTCTGTTATTATAACCCAGGGATATTAAATTTACATCAAAACAACAGAGGGACTAGAGCTAGGGAAATGAAATGTTACCTCTGGAGAGAGGCAGGGACAGGTTTACCTTTGATTACCTCATATGGTTTTGGCTTTCTACTCTCCCCGCTCCCGCTTCTCCCATATTACGTGGGGACCCCCACTCATTTTGTTTTCCGATTTAGGGAAACAGGCTGCAGCTGGGCAGAACAGGGTTAGGATCAGGCCTACACCAGCAGATGGAAATAGCCCAGGCAAATATTTGTCAAACAGTCGATATGTTCAGTATTCGGAGGGATAAATAGAGCTGGCCCATATAGTGGGTATGGAGAAGTTATTACCTCCCAATCCCATGGAGAAGATGGTTCTGAAACCACCTGCCCTTGGACCACACAATTGTGCCAAAAAGTAAACAGGAGTTTCATGAATTATCCCAAGAGACCAATGCAGTGTAGGGGGTGAATCTCCCGCCCCGCACTCCAATTCATAGACACAGGGGCATGTGTGTGAGTATCATAGAATATCAGGGTTGGAAGGGAACTCAGAAGGTCATCTAGTCCAACCCCCTGCTCAAAGCAGGACCAATCCCCAACTAAACCAGTACATGCACACCCAAACCTCATCACCCACGGTTTATTCCGACACTCCTGCAGCTTCCCCGTACTTCAATCCTTAGGAATCTGGCGTACTGCATCTCCTTGTTTTATTTCTTCCTTCTCTTTTCCCTTTCTTGGCTCTATTTGTTCTTCCTTTCTATCCCCTTCCTTGTCCCTGCATTGTGCTTTCTCCCTCTCTCCTCTCCAGTCCCGAGAGTCAGAACCGCTCCCTCCCAACCCTAAGTGAGGCATGTTCAGCCCTCACACTGTATCAGACAATAGCCCCAACCCAGGCAGCAGTACAGCAAGGGCCAAGAGAAGAGGGGAAGCGGGAGTTGCTGCAGCTGGGGAGGTGCATTCAGTTGCAGTCTTTTTGTGGTCTGTGCATGCACTATGGGGTCCTGAGCCACGACTGGGGGCCCTAAGCACGACCGTTAAATAACTTTCGCTGGGGAACTCCGATGCAATAATGAACAGATTCTCCTCTCGGACTCCCCCCCCCCTCCAGAAACGGACAGCAATATGAGGGGGATCACACAGCGTATGGCCCATCTACCCCATTACCAGCTTGAAATCTGCCCTCCTGTACACCCAGGTCCTTGGGAGCACCTCTGGCTTACACCGTACTCTCGTTGTGCGACAAATTCATTGACACTGAATTGGAGCAATGGCACGCCTGCAGTGGGTTTTGGTTTGAAGAGTGTCTCCTTTACACGGGGGACAGGGGCCTATCAACACCAGGAGTCAGCTTTTGTGAGCTTTTTCCAGGAAGGATCATAAATCCCTCCCCCCCACCCCCCCAAAAAAACAAACACACTTCTCAAGGAGTCTCTTATCCCTCCTCCCCCATCTCCAAGTACTGAATAAGAAGCAGGAGGCCTCAGCGCAGACATCTCCACCAGGAGGTCTCATCCTCTTACTGGAGCCAAGCAAGCTCACAGACTCTTTGCCAGACACTCTTAATCCATTAGCAACCCCCTTGGTAGCCTCTCATCTGCTTCCTAATCATCAGAAGGCCTCTGAATCTCTGTACGGATACCAGAAAGCATCTTCTCTTCAGAATAAGCTTCTTATCATCTTACCAAAAAGCATACTGCATTTGGTGAGCGGATAAGAGACAGTCACAGCACACTCATTATCTCACCTACCAAAAATCCATTTTTATTTATTTTCCCCCTCCACAGCATCAAACATCCCCCACCTTTTCCAGTTGTTGATAAACATGGAAATCTATTCTCCTTCCAGCACGGGGAACAAGGAATCTTTTACCCTCTCCCTTAAAAAACAGGAATAAGCCTCTTATCCTCTTACCAATAACTGTGAGCATCACAAATCCCGTATCAGCCTCACTAGAGTTAGGGTTGTTTGCATTACGTGAAAAGATTTATAAAGTAGCAAACAAAAGGCAGATCATTCCATTCCTTTATCTGAAATATCCTTCCAGCGAAGGCAGAGTTGTTTAGGAGTAGATTTAATTGGCTATTATTCAGTATCAGGTTAAGGCAAGTTCTCCAGTTTCCCACAAAGAACTTCTGAGCTAATTTGTTCCTACTCGAGGATAAAAGGTCATTTTGCTGACTAGGAAGTTAAGTAAACAAAATTAGCATCTGATTTAAGAGACTTCTTATTCCCTCTGGTGTAAATTAGTGTAAAAATTAGCAGGACTGTCGGTTGTCTCTGTTTTCTGCATTTCAAATGCATCCGTTCCCTCAATGTAACGGTGGAGAGGCTTACGGTTTCTTTATTTAAGCAGGGTGTGTGTGTGTGTGTGTGTGTGTGTGTGTGTGTGTGTGTGTGTGAAAAGGAAGCTGGGAGGGAAAGGGCTGAATACATCTGCTTATGAAGAGGAAGGTACTCAATGACAATAAAAGCAAGGCCAAGAAGCTGACAGCCACTGCAAACACCAGGACACTCAAAGATAGAATTTTTAAACCATGTTTCTAATACAAACACAATCTACCTGTGGAACTCTTTGCCACATGATAGTCTTAAAGCAAAGAGATTAGAAGGATTTTATATTATAAACAAGAACAGGCTAGGATAAGCTTTTATTTTGGATATCAACCCTTGTTCTTATGTCATACTCAAACTCTGGAAAACATTTTGATATCATGGTGATAATTTTTTAAAGTCAGAATCACAGAGTTTAAGGCCAGAAGCAACCACTAGATAATATAGTCTGACCTCCTGGATATCACAGGCCACCACCATTACAGATGCACTAACCCCAACAACTGAAATTAGAACAAAGCACTGCAGTCCACAGGAGACTTGATATGGGCCCCAGGAAAAGAATGAGATGGACTGAGATGCACCAGTGCCCAAGGCCCTTGCAATAGCATGGAAATGATTAAATGAGATATACCCAGATAATCCTGGCAAGTGACCCGCTCTCTCATGCTGCAGAGGAAGGTGAAAATGCCCCCACGGCAATGCCAATCTGACTTGGGGGGAAATTCCTTCCCGACCCCACAGATCACAATCAGTTAGACCCTGAGCATGTGAGCAAGGATCCAAAAGAGAGAATGCTGGTGCCATCTCAGAACCCTGTCCAATGTCCCATCTCCAGCTCTTGCCATCCCTGATGCTTCAGAAGGAGAAAAAAAAAATACCCCAACAACACCCAAATCCAGAATATATTGGAGGTGGGGGCAAAATCCTTTCCTGACTGCTGCAGGTGGCTGGCTGAAACTCTGAAGCACGAGCTTTTGGGAACATAAAACAGAGATTAGGAGTGAGCCCCAGGGCTGCTGAGCCCTGATGTCTGCCAAGTCTGGGCATAAAACCCAATTATTAACTGCCTGGGGTTAGGAAAATACTTCCTCGAGAGGCAGGTTACTGCAAGTTCTCCATTACAAGGGATTTAAAATTTCTTCTGAAGCATCTGTTCCTGGTTACTGTTGGCCAGGCCAATAAATAACCCACCCAAGCCTGTCCATTCTTCAAGTGGCCAAGCAAGAGGGACCTTGCAACATGTGCACAAAGTTAATAAATTCAGCCTCTGGGGGGGACCAACCAAAGGAGGACATTTTAGAGTCGAAGGGCCTTCTCCAGAGAATCTGCCATTAGCAGGAAGTGTGTCTACTGGCTGTGGTCGGATAGCATCTCAGGTAACCTAAACCAAATCTTTTAAGGCTCTTAGAGCCTGTACTTTGCATAACATATGCTGTTAGAATGAGTGGTGCATTGAATTAGGATTGGAGCCACGCAACCATTTGTAGCAAATAAATAGTTTACCCTGCCAAATTTAACCTTTTTTCTTATTGGAGTTGTTCACAACCAGACTTTGGTTTTTAAAGATTTGTTCATGAAAATTGCTCCGAGGCTCGAGAAGAGATTTCAGCTTTGGGGTGATATTTGTGAACCTTTCACTAGGATTATTTGTTATGCAGGGTTTGTGATGGTTTTCTTGAGATCCCTGCTGCTGTTTCTGCCTGTTGATTGGATGACTGAAGCAATTTACAAAATTAAGATGTTGGAAAAAGATCTCAAAATGGCTGCCTGAACACTTCTAGCATGAATTTTTAAATGAATAAATCTGTATATTTTTGGCAATATAAAAAGAGCGATCACTGTAGCACTGAAGCACCAACACAACACTGACAAGCCCTTTCCTTTCCTCAAACGTTCTTGTGAACAACAGAAACTCTCTCCATGAATGTTCCCAGAGAGTGAACTTAAAGGATCACAAATGCCATCAAATCAAATCTGGGGGGTACTGATCCACAGTGAGCCTGGAAATAAGGGGGAAAGTTTTTAACGGTGAGGGTGATTAACCACTGGAACAATTTACCAAGGTTTGAGGTGGACTCTCCATCACCGGCAATTGCTAAAATCCAAGGCTGGATTTTTTCCTGAAAGATGCTCTAGGAATTTTTCCGGGGAAGTTCTATGGCCTGTGTTACACAGGTCACACTGGATAACCACAGGCCTTGGAATCTATCAATACATCTGCATAGGAACACAGGCCTGGAAGGGGCTTCCTGGGTTGAGTCCAGTCCCTGGCACCGCAGGCAACCCCGTCAGATCATCCTGTTCATAAGCTTCATGATTCCTCCCTTGAAGTGGTTGCCCAATTCTAGACCCTTATTCTTCTCTTTGGCCCTGATCCTGCAGTGAGCTCCGGGGGGGGGGGGGGGGGGGGGGGGGGGGTTTGGGGGGATTAATGCCCTCAGACAGAGCCCCCTGAAGTTAGTGAGGCTCCATGCCACAGAACTCATTGCAAGGGCCTTATTTAAGTTTCTTTGTCTGAGGGTCTATCTATGCTACAATCAATCAGAGGTGTGACTGCAGCGTGTGTAGACACACCAGAGCTAGTTTTGATCACAACACGGGCAGCAGTGGGGGCTAGCCTTCCAAGTACTTACCCAGGGTGGGACCCTCGTACAACCTGTGCTGCTGCTTTCACGGCTATTGTTATTGGAGCTAGCTAGATCAAAGCTTGCTCAGGTGTGTCTACACCAGTGGTGGTCACCCATCCGATTGCAGTGTAGACAGACCCTTAGCATAGTCGTACCCCTTTGGCAGAAACACCAGTGCGCGCGGTGACTTTTAGGGGGATCTCTAGTCTCTGAACTAGTCTGTTTCCAGAAGAATACCCACCGTGAGATGGGAATCAATTTATCAAGGGTCTTCTCCCAGACCCATAGCACCCCCAGATGGCGCCTGACCTCAGACTACCTTTTTCAGACAGGTGGTACTCGCATTCCAATGACGCCCTCCCACAGCCATATTTTTAATCCACCATGCCACTAATTTGTGTGTTGATTTTCCGCTATGTAATTCGCGCATATTTCCACCTTAATTGGTAAAAATCAATCCCCCGGTCCCTGAGAAGGGTGTAGCATTTTCACCCGAACTCATCATTTTTAAGATGATTGCTTGTTAGCCCAAAAAGATGGGGAACGGAGAGCAATATGTTAAAATGAAGAACATGAATATTAATTCCCCTAAGAGCTATGGAATCTGTCTATTCTACCAGCTAAGCAAAGGGAACATTCCTATAGCCCCATAAGAGACATGCAAGCACCGAAGTACTCATTTGGATTCCAATTTAAAATGTGAGAAGAAACACCAATTTTACTGCTAAGCAGCAGCACAACTATGGAAATTCTGATCCTCCTGGGTTTAGGGTTTAGTAGATGCCCCAGAACAGGGTCTGAGCTAAAGGAAGGCAGAGCTAGACGGAAGATGCTGCGTGTCCCACGTTATATACAGAGACTCTAGAATTTATGTGCAATAATTCTGGCTCCAGTTTACATTCCCAAGCCCCTGGTGTCATCCTGAACTAGGTCCCTTCTGAAATCTAACCCTCTTTCTCCAGTCCCATTCATCATACTATACTCAGCACCTCTAGAAATGAGGCCCTGCAGTGTAACAAGTTAGGATCCCAAAAATTAAAGCACTCCAACCCAGTCGCTACTTTGGAGAGTTCTGGCCTTAATAGCCATATCCTTCTGCCTCTGAGTATTGCTGGAGTATATGGAGGAGCTCATTTTCTCCACTTCATGTTTTCCTCTGGAATTAGCTGGCAGACTCAGTGCTAGAAACAGGATGAAAGTTCAGAGCCATTCGCAAAAGGGACCTCTGATAAGGTCGATAGAATTTAAGGAGGAACAAACAAGGCTGATGCGGTTGTGGCAACGCAATCTTATGAAAACAAAGATAAAACCACAACAAAAAAAATCAAGCAGAAGACTCATTAAGCATATGCTTACAAGCTAATAAGACATGTAAACAACAACAACTGCCAGTAAACCACAGGCATGAGCTCTCCCCAAGTCACAAATTGGTAATAATCAGGTTTGATGGATTTGGTTTATAGTCTTACCCATTTGCAGATTTTCTTCTGTTTCAGGAAGTCAGCCAGTAAAAATCCCTCAGCACTTGCAGAACTATTTGCATTAAAGATTCCTAATCACCACTGGTCTGTTATTTGCCAGAGAGTCCCATGCCAGGAGCGTCTGTCCCTTTACAATACAGAGGTCTCACACAGGGAATGTGAAGGATCCAAATGCAAGACAGAAACTCCACTCCAAAGCAGTAGTGATATCAGATAGACATGCTTAACTCCACGGGGAATGCTGCTTGCATCCAACCTTTCTTCCCATTCAGATAATGTTGCAAAAGCCCTTTGCACTCGCAAAAAATGAGTTCAGATGAGTTTAAATAAAGTGATCATAGACCTGAGAAACACATGTGACAATAAAGGCCAACAGAGATTCTCAAACAACTCTGGGGTCACTGATTGCTTTAGACGCAGGTGCAATAACTTCCCTTCATTGAGAAGTAAGCAGAGCCCAGCCTGTGCTAATTTACTCCTCGGGATGATAACTGGCTCCAGTGAACTCACAGATTACTCACACCCTTTACTGTCCATGTAGCAGGGCTGCTTCCACAATAGTTAGGATTTGTGTGTGTACGCACGCAAGTCCCAATGACATCAGTGCGTCAATCGGAGTATAAGACCTTTAGCATGCAGGATTTGGCATTCATTATGCTGAAAGTAATTTAAAATATGTAAGAGTATGAGTCAATGGGTTAGAGAATTATTATTATAAAACATTTATATAGCACCCTAAGTTTACCTGGCATGTCACAGACAAGAAGACACATTCTCTGACTCTGAAAGATTACAGTCTACATAAGACAGGACTTACAAACGGAAGACAAAAAAACCACAGGACAACAGTCCAGGAGCAGGGAGAGTTTGGAAATTATTGAGGACATTAGAGGAGGAGAGATTGGGTTTTAAGGAAGTGTTTGAATCATGGTTCTTATAATCAGTAGATCTCAAAAAGTTTTACAGATCAGGTCAATGTCATTCGCTTTATTTTACAGATGGGGAAACTGAGGCACAGAGCAGCAAGGCTTGCCTAAGATCACCCCGTAGCACAGCTGGAAATAGAACCCAGCTTTCCTCAGTCCCATTGCACTGCTCTAGCTACCAGGCCACATTTATGCTTTCCCGAACACATACCCAGCAGACACACTTTTCACCCGACTTTTAGATAGGAACCAGCCAAACAACAATAAAGTCTCCATGAGCGAGCCTGGAGTGTGAGTATCCTCTGTAACATCAGCTACATCAGCGATGCCTCCTAAAATGGCATCGGCCTCCTACAGGCTGGCAGGCAGACTCCTCTAAAACGTAAAGATGCGGTACCGAGAAACCAACGTCCTCCTCTGAACAATTATACAGCTGCCTACATCGCCCAAAGAAAGACCACTAGGCAGATGAAGATAGCGTTGTCATTCCAGGCAGCAGGATCGAAGGGATGAAGCTGAATGTGGAAGAAAATAAAGGGAAGAATATAGGGATCAAGGGGAGATGGGGGTGGGACTGTGCATATAGGGCCTGGACAACTTTTTCTTGTCATTCATGAAAGCGAAAGATTCTAAGAGCTGAACGAAATGACTTGACTTCCATCCGATGACAATGTTTTTGCAGCCTCCTATACTTATTATATACTTATTAGCATTATTACTTAGCACATTTATTCAGTCTCCTCAAGCTCACTCCCAATATTTAATATAATAAATACACAAGAAGCTTATTGTAATAAATACAGCACCACTGTAAATGAAATAGTAATTAGGAATATAATTCACAGAGGTTTTAGTAAATATGTATTTACTAGGAGGTGCTAATCTTCAAAGTAAATGCCATAAATACACGCCACATTCCTCCAAGTTCCTGCTTCCTCCCCCTCAACATTTTTTCGCCTGCTAATTGGAATTTTAAAAGTCACCCCATTTAAAATAGTACATTGGCAACAGCTGCACGGGCTGTCTGAGACTAAAATTCAGCTGAGGCTAACGGTTTAGCGAGTCACTTGGGAACGCTAGTCTGGGCAAGGCAATCCATTCCCCTGCCCCTTTGCAGTAGTTCACTGTTGGTTGGGGATGCAGCTGGTGTTTTATTCCATCATATGTTAGAGTAGGTGCTGCCTTCACTCATGATTCGCCAATCTCACCACTATTTGCCGCTGCTGCTGGGCTACCTTTGTGTCCCCTCCATGGCATATTCCCTTCCACCATCTTCCCCTCACTTGGTTTCTTGGCAGGCATCAAGAATATCTCAGCTTCCATTGCTCAATCTGTCCCATTGCTATAACTTATATTTTGATATATATCAAGATGCAGTAGAGAGAAAAATTATTATGAGGGGTTATGCTGGTGCCTAAGGAACCCAGATGAGATCAGAGCTCTATTGTGCCAGGGTGGGATCCACAGAGGGACTCGGGTGTTGCAAATGGCACCTAACTTTTAGAGGCCTAAAAAAATGAGAGGAACAGCACTGTGATCCACAAAGCCTGAGCTAGGCGCCCAGCCTCCCTAGACAACAAATGGGGAGAGAGAGGCACCTTATCATGTGGTCCACAAAAGTCAGCCTGCTAGGCGAGGGGTCGCCTAAGCTAGCCAAGGGGAGATGCCAACAAAGGGTGGCAGGTGCCTAACCTGGGCTGCAGGGACGTGCCTATGGCTGCTTAGCCATCCACGAACGGGAACCTGCTGCCTGGAGTCAGGCCCTTTAGGCACCTAAGGTGTTTCAGGAATGCGTTAGGTGGCTACCTCACACTGCCACCCACTGTATAGCTTTCTGCTTGGTGGTTAGAGCACTCACCTGGGGTGGGGGAGACGCAGGTTCCATTCTCCTTGCTCTGCAAGAGGGAGAGAAAGGATTTGAACAGGGGTCTTTCCCCACTCAAGAGAGCTGTGGGATATTCCCTAAACCAGCTTGCTAAAGCTATTTCACAGTGGGCAAATAACAAAAGAGGGGCTAGAACAGGGGGACTAGACCCAGGGTCTCCTGCCGCTCAGGTGGGCGCCTGACCCACTAGACTACAGTGTCTCTCTTACACTTGTGTCCTCTCTGGCCCAATTACTGTTTACATATTTAGCCATCGTGGACTGGTCCAAAAGAACTTAGACTCTAAATAGACAAGACAAACAAAGGGTGGGAGAAAGGAATGTTCATTATCCTCATTTTGCAGATGGGGAACTGAGGCACAGAGGCCCCGGAAGTTAGGGAGCCTAAATGTTTTTGAGGCTCTGGGCCAGAGAAATTAAAAGACAGCCTGGGTCCCACAAGGAGTCTGGGATAGAACAGCTCTTCAGAGGCCAACTCTGATGCCTTAATGCCAAAACCAAAACCATCCTCTTCTCTTCTACAGAAGGCTATAAACAGCCATTGTACTTCAGCTCCAGTTCAGAACTTGCACCCACCCTTTTTATGTTAAGGTCTGATAAAGATTGGTCACTTTTTATTTCTTGTTCATTTCATGCTGCCTCTGCAAAGCCTGGCTCTAGTTTGGGACCAGAAGCAGAGCTGCTGGCATACAAGAAAAATGCTGTTCTCCCAGGGTCATGGCCTTGCTGCTAGAGAGGAGACGGTGTGGAAAATAAAGAGGATTCTTTATGGAGGCTGCTTGACACAGACCCTGTGGCTCCATCTAGTCCTCAGATGGAATAACATGGCCTTGGGCTGCCTAGTGCCACCACAGCCTCTCCCTAAACCCTGGCCTGCAGTACATAGTCATGGAGGGGAGTGCTGACTACCCTACAAAAATATTCACCAGACCCATTGAAGCAGGTTTGCAAGTTTCGGCAGCCTTGAGTGTCCATGGTCCATAATGGACAGAGGCTCCTTTCAGGGGAATGGCACAAACTGTTGTCAGCTGCACCAATGCGGGGATGAATATGGCCCAGCAGAGGGGAGGGGGAATCTCATGTAGATCAGGATTCCTATGAGGATCAATGTGATGTGCATCAGGGAGTTTCACCCAGCAGCACAGTCAGCCCTTTAACCCAAGCAGATAATTTTCTCCTCAGAATTCATCTTCTGGTGCAGAACACATTAATTGCTGGGCTGCATTAGTGATAAAGACTATGGGACATAAATATTTTACACTGGTAATGAGACATTTAGCATTGATATACAGCTCACAGCCCAGCACAATTCCAGCTTTGTTAATTATAATGAACTATTGTAGGACCTGACTTCATCTGCTCCCGGTAAATCCTGCAATGCCAGGGTGTTGTGCGAGCTGCTGTTTCCCATGGCGAGACCGGAGCTGCATCTGGTAAATGTTTAATCAGTTGTCAAGCCCACTTTAAGAAGAATTTAGTGGCGCTTTACACTGTTCTCTGGCTTGCTCAGGGAGTCTCATAGATTAAAATAATACTTGACAGCCTGACCCACTCTTTTTCTAAGTGTCCAGGGCCAATTTCATCATCACTGGTGCAATTCCATTGACCTCAATTGTAAATATCACCAGCAGGGATTGAACCGGTCACCTTCCGCATCAGATGCGCATACCTTGACCACTTGAGCTAAAATACACACCTCCAGTAACGGGCAACAATAGCAGGCTATCATCTACGTGACGCAGACACTGGAAAGGGACATGGCCTTTAGCCAGCATGTTACACAGTCACTAGGGTATTTCGTGTCACCTGGCTGCCCATGTCTAGCTTTTATAGGGCACTTCAAGAGCCTGATCCTCCCATCTAGTGCACAGCATATGCCACCAAGGTGTGACTTCCCCCCAAAAGATCCCTTTGTAAATGGGCACTGTTATCCTTCTCCCTGATTGCAGCCCATAGCAGTCTGGGGAACATGGCAGCTGCATGCAGATGGGGCGTGAGCCAAAGAAACTGGGCCTGGCCACTGACCCTAATGGAGGATCCAAGGGCTTTTCTCAATGCATTTCCAGCCCAGACACAAAGAGAAGTGTAATCCAAAGGAGACAGGGCCAGCTTTCGGATATGTGCCATGTGCCCAGCGCAGCAGCCCAGCAGAAGGGCTTGCTTGCTAGATCTCAATAAATTACTGCCCTGATCAATCCTGTCTCGCAGCCTTGCTGTTTCTTCCCCTCCTGCTCCCACGCCGCCTTTCCACGAACATCATACAGAACATCAGCACTTTGCACCGTGTCTTCCTTCAGCTCTCCCCTTCTTTGTGCCCATGATCCCCAGCGAATGATGAACACGAAGCTCGCTTAGCCCCTTGCTGGTCATTGTACTGCGGTGTAGCTGGGTACCAACAGGATTCCTTACCCTGTGTGCTTTTCCTTGCATTTAGCATGGTGCCAGATGGTGCTGAGATGCTCCTCGGGAGCAGTATGTGCTACTGGCACCTAGAGCTTTACAAGGCACATTTCAGGGGACTATCCCATACAGTTCATGCCTAATTACCTAATTGCTGCACTAAGGCACTTTTTGTTTTCCAGGCTTAGGGATTGATCATGCCCTAAGTCCTCAAAGCACGTCTGCAAATATTAACTAATTAAGCTCCTGGGGCACCGGCACTCTTCCTTTGATGTCTTATAAAGTGTTGAGCACACAGTCAGTGCTTAACAAACGTAACACGCGCTGGAAAATACAGGAAAACTAAATTTTGATAAAAGATGGAAACAATATATACTCATCTCCCCCCTCTTCGATAATAAACAAACGATAATCGTTATGGCCCTGATTCAGGAAAGCAACTTCTTTCAGGAAATCAGTCAAGGTTAAATGCCTAAGTCCCAGTGGAGTCAATAGGATATAAGCACATAAAGTCAAGCATGTGCTTAAGTGCTTTCCTGAGCAAGGGCCTATTGTAATAATCCTCACACCACCACTTTGCGGTAGAGAAGTGTTATTGCTCCATTTTACAGATCTAGAAACTAATTCAGAAAGCCTATAGGCAAAATGTTTATAAGTGGCCTCTACTTTAGGTGTCCAGTTTTAAACACCTAGGGCCTGTTTTTCAGAAGAGCTTAGATTTGAAGTCTATAGGAATTGCAGGTGTTTAGCTCTCTACAAGTTATGTTCATGGCACACACACAGAGAAGTTGGATAAAAATGTAAAATACTCCTGCTGGAATGTTGCAACATAACATGACTGGATTCTAAGAAATAAAGAATGATAACACACAAGAACCCCAAACCAGAGAAAAACAAAGCAGGCTGCTCCTAAAGGCAGCGAGGTACAACTAACCTCACCATGGTCCAGGCTGGCTCTTTCCATATTTACTAGGGCTGTCGATTAATCGCAGTTAACTCATGCGGTTAACTCAACAAAATTAATCGCGATTAATTG
Organism: Terrapene triunguis; assembly: GCF_002925995.2. Classification (NCBI taxonomy): domain Eukaryota; kingdom Metazoa; phylum Chordata; order Testudines; family Emydidae; genus Terrapene; species Terrapene triunguis. Next base: position 5,054,716 of record NW_020664589.1, on the reverse strand, counting down.
CAGTTTTAATTGCACTGTTAAACAATAGAATACCAATTGAAATTTATTAAATAGTCTTGGATGTTTTTCTACATTTTCAAATACATTGATTTCAATTACAACACAGAATACAAAGTGTACACTGCTCACTTTATATTATTCTTTTTGATTACAAATATTTACACTGTAAAAAACAAAAGAAATAGTATTTTTCAATTCACCTCATACAAGTACTGTAGTGCAATCTCTTTACTGTGAAAGTGCAACTTACAAATGTAGATTTTTTTTGTTACAGAATTGAACTCAAAAACAAAACAACGCAAAACTTTAGAGCAGTGGTTCTGAAACTTTTGTACTGGTGACCCATTTCACACAGCAAGCCTCCGAGTGAGACCCCGCTTATAAATTAAAAACACTTTAAAAATATTTAACACTATAATAAATGCTGGAGGTGAAGTGGGGTTTGGGATGGAGGCTGACAGCTTGCAATGCCCCACATAATAACCTCACGACCCCCTGAGGGGTCATGACCTCCAGTTTGAGAACCCCTGCTTTAGAGCCTCCAAGTCCACTCAGTCCTACTTCTCATTCAGCCAATCGCTAAGACAAACAAGTTTGTTTACATTTACGGGAGATAATGCTGCCACTTCTTATTTACAATGTCACCAGAAAGTGAGAACAGGCATTTGCATGGCACTTTTGTAGCCGGCATTGCAAGGTATCTGCGTGCCAGATATGCTAAACATTCATATGCCCGTTCATGCTTCAGCCACCATTCCAGAGGACATGCTTCCATGCTGATGACGCTTGTTAAAAAAATAATGCGTCAGTTAAATTTCTGACTGAATTCCCTGGGGGAGAATTGTATGTCTCTGGCTCTATTTTACCTTCATTCTGCCATATATTTTATGTTATAGCAGTCTTGGATGATGACTCAGCACATGTTGTTCATTTTAAGAATACTTTCACTGCAGATTTGAAAAAACACAAAGAATGTACCAATGTGATATTTCTACAGAAAGCTACAGCACTTGAGCCAAGGTTTAAGAGTCTGAAGTGCCTTCCAAAATCAGAGAGGGAGGAGGTGTGGAGCATGCTTTCAGAAGTCTTAAAAGAGCAACACTCCGGTGCGGAAACTACAGAACCTGAACCACCAAAAAAGAAAATCAACCTTCTGTTGGTGGCATCTGACTGATGAAAATGAACATGAGTCAGTCTGCACTGCTTTGGATCGTTATCATGCAGAACCTGTTATCAGCATGGACGCATGTCCCCTGGAATGGTGGTTGAAGTATGAAGGGACATATGAATCTTCAGTGCATCTGGCATGTAAATATCTTGCAATGCTGGCTACAACAGTGCCATATGAACGCCTATTCTCACTTTCAGGTGACATTGTGAACAAGAAGCAGGCAGCATTTCTCCTGCTAATGTAAACAAACTTGTTTGTTTGAGCAATTGGCTGAACAAGAAGGAGGACTGAGTGGACTTGTAGACTCTAAAGTTTTACAGTGTTTTATTTTTGAACACTTTTTTTGTACATAATTTGTAAGTTCAACTTTCATGATAAAGAGATTGCACTACAGTACTTGTATGAGGTAAATTGAAAAATACTATTTCTTTTGTTTTTTTACAGTGCAAATATTTGTAATAAAAATAAATATAAAGTGAGCACTGTGCACTTTGTATTCTGTGTTATAATTGAAATCAATATATTTTCAAATGTGGAAAACCTCCAAAAATATTTAAATAAATGGTATTCTATGATTGTTTAACAGTGTGACCAATTGCGCGGTTAACCGCAATTAATTTTTTTTTAAATTGCTTGACAGCCCTAATATTTACTTTAATTATGTGCTTCCATTAGAGCTCCTAACCTCCAAGCAGGATCAAGAAATCTTCCCACTCTTAAAAGGAGAGCTTGCAATTCCAACACGGTCCTCAATACACCACACAGGTCAGACCCATGGTGTCTAAAGATGGGTGGGTGGCCATAAGCAGAGGCCACTTTTGAAAACTGGCTACATGTGACTTGCCTAAATTCACCGAGGGAGCCAGTGACAGGATTGGAATTAGAATTAAAGGCTCTCAGCTCTGTGCTCAGCTCACTAGCCTGGGCCCTTCCTTAGGAGATCTCATGTCGGGAGCTTTGCTGGCAGCTACTGGCGCTCAACAGCTGATGAGATAGTTGTTGTTGAATGCCGTCAGAGAAACCACCAAAGAGCCAAACATATTTTGAATGCAAAAATATATAGAACATAATGCAGCAGCGAATACATTCATCAAAACAGCGAGGTGAAGCTTACAGGGTACGAGTGGTTTGATTTAGGGCTCAGTGAGAAATCTGGCACTGGAAATCTGCCACCAGTTTAGAGTCTTCTGGCTCTTTGGAGGTCGTTCCCACCAAAAGTCATTCTACAGCATGTACTGTATGTTTCCATGTGATGTGGCTGCGTTTTAGGCACTTGTTTTTGCACATAAGCGGAAAAAGCAGCTTCTCATCTGTAGAGCTCTCCCTGTGGATAGAAGGCTTAGGGCACCAATGTAGTGAAAACACAGGTTTATTTTTTATTTAGCCTGCTGCAGACTGGCTCGCTATCCCCCTGACAAGCAAACACAGCCAGAGATGCGCCATGTCACCATGTGGATGGTGTCTCCATTCACTGTGCAGGGAAGTTTGTTCCAACATTCACTCCTGCTTTAATCCGCTAGGTTTGGAATTTGAACCCAGATCCAGATCAGAATTTCACAGTTGCCACCTATCAATCACTATGATAGAATCCCAGCGATCTAACACCTTACTCCCAACTTTGGGGAGTTGAAACCTAGACTTCCTCCTCGCTGGGGGGGGGAGGGGGTGGCAGTGGGAGGGAGGAGGCGGAGGCGGAAAGAGAGCCCAAGGCCCACTGCGTGAGGGGGTGGGTTCCAGCACCCGTGTCATGGTGGGCGAGGGCTCCCGGGGGCTGAAGCTGAAAATATTACAGAGACTCCGGAAGTCACAGAATCTGTGACTTCCGTGACATAATCTTATCCTTAGTGATGAGGAAAGCTAGGCTGTCCTGGTCCCCCTCCAAGTCTGATGACTCCTTCAAAATGTTGCCTGTCTCTAATGGATTAGGAACCCAAGTTGCTTACCCTGTGACGCATAATACCCAGCCTTTAAACAACAATCTCATCTCAAACCAGAATCAGTCACATGGATCATAAAACTTGTCCTCTAAATAGTTGCATCATTCCAGCAAAGCAAAATTTTTGCTTTAGTTGGGCCAGCAGGTTCGCAGAGCTTGGGGGGGGGGGGAAGGGCAGGTCAAAACCTTGTCTGAAAAAGTTTCTTACCCATATCTGATTTGCTTGTATTGGAGGCCCGCTCCGGAGAAATGCTGAGCCATTGATGGGCCGTGAGGGTGCTCGACCTTTCTCAGGAGCAAGGCCTTTGCCTACGAATGTGAAACCAGGTGAGGTTCATTTTGCTTTTGTGCAAAGAATGTCTCACTCAGTTCTGTCAAGAAGCCCTTTCCAGGACTAGAGAATGATGGAATGAACCAGTGCCTGCACTGAAACAACCATAGGTGGAAGAAAAACACGGGAAGGTGCCAGAGAGTGGAACAACATGGGATTCAAATTGTGATCAGCCATGATGCTTCTGTTGAGAATGATTACAAAGGGAGGTGGTAACTCCATCTTTTTTTGTGGAATTAGTGGATACTTAAATTCCTAGCTCAAAATGTTGTTGGACGCTAAGTATAAACCTAGGCAATAATTCACGCTACACTAGACTGCTTATAATAGTAGTCTGCTAAAACAAATTGAATTGAAACCTGTATTCATTTATTAACTCAACGCGGTGGCATATCAGTGAATAATTGTTCATAGGCTAAAATAATTCACTAGAAATAAGCTTAGTTGGTAAAGGGCCAGCAGATCTAAAGTTACTGTACATTAAAGCATAGCTGGCACTGTACATGCATATAGGCAACAGTAACTGCTTTAAACTTCTTTTGACAATGCATTTATAGTGTAATAGCTGAAATAAATGAAGATCTGAAAATCCTGGAGTGCGGGGCGGGGGGAGGAATTGCACATATTTGCCTCTACTATTTCAAGTCAAAGGTAGACAGGTTTGAACAAAGCAAGGATTTTAGCAGCATCCATGAAATTATTCATTTGAAACTTTTTCAAAACAAAAATAGGCTCTCTTTTCTTAAAAAAAATGAATTTTGGGGGGGAAAATTTTCATTAATTTAAGGGAAAAACCCTAAATCAAAAATTAAAAAAAACAAGTGTTCCGTTTTCACCCTTTTCATCAAAAAATTGGAAAATTCCCAAAACTTTGCAAAACGTTTGGATTTTTTTTTGGAAAATTTTCACACACAAAAAAACACAAAACAAAACATACCCTTTTGACCAGCTCTACCTATCACCCTAGTTGTTGCATCACTTATTATGTCACATCTGAGCCTCAGCACAGCTGAAGAGTTTCTCACAGGGTGAAAGCTATTCTTGTGCAGGGACAGGGACCATCTTTTCGGTATGTGTTTGTACAGCGCCTAGCACAATGCAGTCCTAGGCCACGTCTGGGGCTCGTAGGTGCCACCATAATGATGATAATGAATAACAGATATGCACAAGGCCTTTAGTTCCAGCTTTTGAGTCCCCAGTTTCTCAAGCTCTATTAACATATTAACCATAACTCAACCCTAATTCGAGCACTTAAGTGGGACAGACTTTAATGGTGCTGATTCTCTCCAAAGGGGTGAATTTCGCCCAGGAGAATACTGCTTATTGGAGCTTCAAGGAAAGAAAGACAAGTTTGTAAGACATAGAAAGCTGCCAGCATTATTTATTCTGTTCAATGGGAGATCCTCTACTGGGTTCACAGAGATACTAGAACCTGCAAGTCATTTATGATCTTTACCTAGCAGCTCCACAAACTTGAATTTTACAAGCAAATTTCTTTCCTGGCTGGATCAGACTCCCGATTCTTTGCGCTGTATTTCTCGTGTTACTTTTCTGCTCCTCTTCAGCCAGCCTGTGTGGTGGCGGTTTTGGAATCGTCTCAGTGAAATTCAGAGTTGAAGGGGAAGAGTCTGAGACAAGGACCTAGTACATACAAGCTGTCATCAGGATAAGATGATCTTACTGGTCCCAGAAGAATTAGTCCTTTCTGAACTCTATTGGCCTGCATACTCTCTGTTTGCTATGTGTAAATGGATCAAAAACTCTGTATGAGGGGTACTCTTTGTGAAACTGCAGACAGGGCATTGGGCATGGAGGCACAGACCTGTTTTCTTTTTCTGACTCTGCCACTGACTCACAGTGTGACCTTGGACAAGTTCTTTCACCTCCTGTCTCCTTATTCCCCCATCTGTAAGAGGAGTGTAATGAGGCTTGCCCACCTTTGTGATCTATGGAGGCAAAGTGTTTATGCAACTGGTATTACTCTCAACCCATTCAGTGATGCTTTTAGAATATTCCAGAATCTGGGTTTGAGTCTGCTTTTCCATAGTTCGTGTACAGGAGCTAGACAGAGCCTTCTCTCTAGAATTTCCTGCTTTATGAAACTCACGAGGTCCCTTTGACTAGACTGAGGAAACACTCCCAAACAATGCTTCACTTTTTCTTGCTCACTCTGGGCTGGGGTATACAAAATGCACCAAATTCTTAGGGACTGGCTGATTCTAAACGGTGACGTCTCAATCAGCACACAGTGTCAGAAGGAGGAGATGCAATTGCATGGTTGGTAGCAGGTGAACGGCTGAGATTCATATTAGAGCTGATTGAAAAGTGGGAACATTTTTTGCAAAAAGTTTGCTCCCCCCCATTTTGGGGAGACAAAATTAGGAAAAATTCAACTTTAATGAATAGACATGTCTGGAAGTCTAGCCAAGTGGTGCCAAAGAACTAGACTTGAGTAAAGGTTTAGGGGCTCAATCCTGCAGCCCCACTGCACACAAACCTCCCATTGAAATGGAGGTGACACTATAGAAACGAGCCCCAGACAGGGTGTGGCTGTCCCTCGCATACCTGCCTAGCAGTCAGTAATACTTCCCTTAGTGCGACCCTGCCCTCAGGAAGATCTGTTCAGGGCCGGCTCCAGGCACCAGCATAACAAGCAGGTGCCTGGGGCGGCCAATGAAGAGGGGGGCGGCACGTCTGGCAGTTTGGCGGCAATTCGGCGGCGGGGCCGTCACTCCCTCTCGGAGCGAAGGACCTGCCGCCGAATTGCCGCCATAGAATGAAGCAGCGCTAGAGCTGCCGCCGATCGCGGCTTTTTTTTTTTTTTGTGTGCTGCTTGGGGCGGCAAAAACGCTAGAGCCGGCCCTGGATCTGTTGTAACTAGTTCTACAACAGAACGGCACTATGGTCAGGCCTGACTCGAGCACGAATGATTCAAGCCACCCACCACTACCTCCTGTTCTATTTGACTAACTCCCGTGAAGATTAATACTTCAGGAACGAGGAACATAAACTACAAGCGCGGGTCACCTTTCACCTCGGTCATATCCCTGCCAAAGATCTTTAATATTAACCTCTTCTCCCTTCGCCCCCCGCTGATTATTTACTTTAAAAAAGAATTTAAAGCATGGCACTTGTGCCGAAGGCAGCGTATATCTCAGCTCTACTCCTGCTTTACGGGGAATAATTTTTGAGAATAAATTACTAATTTATTACCAGTTAATTTCTTCTACATTATAGGAAAGGCAACCTGCAGTAGATAACTGCTCCTTTCCAATGCCTTCCTGGAAACTCGTTCATTAACGACCCCATTAATTTAATAGTGGCTGGGGCAAATTATCCTCAGATGCAGCCCTTGGGCTGCAGGCAGTAGATCCCAGCTTTTATTCTTGAGGCAGTGGTAAGAAGGAAGCTCAGTTTGTTTGTAATAAATGTTGGTATAAAATATGCCCCTTTATGTATATATGCAAATAGCCGTATCTGACATCATTAAATGTCTTAAGGAAATATGAAGTTTTGCAGCCATTTCCCCCAGCTTAGTGCTCAGGCAATGACTGGAACATCTGCATTAAATGTTTAATGTTCAGAGAAAGTGCAAATCACCATTTAATTAACTTCTTCCATAAAATATGATAGTTTAGCAACATGAACATAGATGAATTGTCATTATTCAGGGAGACCCTGAACATGCCGGTGAACTATGGAATTTCTGATGCTGATGACGATGGATTGGAGCGTCCCCCAAAACAGGTCAGAGGGCTGCAAAGGAATCTTTTTATCATTTATGTGACTTAGTAAATGTACATGGCACCTGTTATTCCCCAGCCCGGGTAGGTCTAGGCAAAATTAAAGGCAACACAACTATTGCCAACAGCTGGCAACAAAATATCCACACGCAACCACCTCCCTCTGCTGGGTATTCATTATCCGCCTTGCTGCTGACCATAAAAAGCAATGTACAATGTTGGAGGCTTTCCCTTCACCCTCCCACTCCCCTGGTTCTTGTCACGCAGACAGCAAGCAGCAAAAGACCAGAAGTCCGAAGTGCAAACAATGCAATGTTTATTGGGGTTAGTTTCCAAGCAAGCATATTCCGAAGCCCTTCACACCAGTCGGGCTTCTCTCTATACGCTGATAGAGTCTGTTCCCCAGTGCGCTATTCCCAGCTCGGACACCGCAGAGCGTTTACCTAGTGTCCCCTTTCCCAGCTCTGATGCCGCAGAGCCTTGCCTGTGTCCCTGTTCCCCCCCCTTAGCAAGCATGATTCCAATTTCCCTTCCACTTCCTGTTTGACCCCAGTTTATATAATAATATTCTCAGCTATGACTTAACCAATCATTTTACTGAAATGTAACTAACCAATCCTAACATATTGTAACATAATTCTCTAACCAATTATATCCCACTACCCTAATTAACTTACACCTAGCCAAATTAATTATACAGCAGACAGAAACAATTAGAGAACCAGACAGATTAACAATAGAGAAGTGGGGGCCATAAACATAAAACAATACAGAAATGAGGGTTTCACAACTACCACCATTGATAAGGGAAATCCCTTGCATGACAGGATGCTATCAAACTAAGTTTTCTTTAACCATCTTAAGATCTGTTTCTTTATCTGGTGGTGATGGGCACTATCAGTGCAGGGTCGTCTTCCTAACAGCCCGATACCACCTTATTTCAATGTGACTGGAGTGGGATGTAACGATGTGACCCCACACTTCCCAGTTTATAGCTGCCCCTGCTGCGTAGCCAAAGGCCTTAAGCCTAAGAACAAGATCTCAGACTATCCTAGTGAGAGAAGGCCCCTGCACAGGCAGACTTGTGATTTTGATTCTTTGTTTTTATATCCCTGGAACTAGCCAAGTGATAAGAATACACCTAAATTCTTAAAGTCTAGGCCTTTACAGGCGGGCCTGATTATCTATAGTCTAACATGCAATGCAAAACATTCTTGCTTATAATCATCATCATGGTAGGCTGCATTATATGGTGCCTTGCTTCACAACAGACCTCTGGACACTCAGCTAACTAATACAGGAAATATACCCAGGGATCATTTCATCCACGACTGAAATCCATTGGAGAAGTTCTAACAGCACCTTCTTTCAGGATAAAGCAACAGAGGGTCCTGTGGCACCTTTGAGACTAACAGAAGTATTGGGAGCATAAGCTTTCGTGGGTAAGAACCTCACTTCTTCAGATGCAAGTCAGGATGGCATTCACAGTCTCCCTCTGATAAGGGCCTATGCAGCCAAGAAGGGCAACAAACCATCTTAGAGGTAGCTGAGTGAAATCCATCCAGCGCATTAAGAACTTTGGATCCGTTTCATCAGGATGCTCCAGCTGCTTTGCATCACTGGCGCAGTAAAAAGCAGCCAAGGTGTATTGGAGAAGCTGGTCTTTTTTTGTGAAATTCAGGCGCAGAAGCAAGGTGGTGGCAAGGATTGCTTCCCAAGCGAAAAAAGGAGCCTTACCGTCATGCCGTGATCCTATCAGCACTCACAAACCAAAGGGCATCAGTCCAAGCCTGTGCTTGGACTTCCAAAGGAACACCAGCTGCTGCAGAAAGGGGTGTCGACAGCATTCTGCCCTCTGAAATGAAGTGAGCCAGTAACCTAGCAAAATGGTCGGCTGCGGCAGGGGCCGCTTTTCCTCAAGGAGACGGTAGCAAGTCAGGCCCTCTTTGAGTGCCCCCTTGTGGCAGGAAGGTGCCCTGCAGGCGCCAAGCCTCAGTTTCCCATTCTCTCAGGGTGCCTTCAAACTCTCCTCCAACACTCTCTTGGGCTGAGAGCACCCTTTTCAGAGTAATTTATTATACATGTCTCAAAGGCATAAACTAAAATCCCATATCATAACTCAAGAACACCTCCAGCTCTATCTCCTTTTGTCACGCGACTCTTCTTCAGTCCCCGATTTTCCTTCAAGGGGAGGTTCCTGGACTTATCCCCCTCATGCCCTAATAGAGTTCAAATGCTCAAACAAAGCAATAGTGCAAACAACGTCCACCCATCCTGAGTTTAATAAAAGTCTCACAGCCTTCCTGGATTCCTTTCCAACTCTCTGCCCTTGTACAGGACAGTGGCCATCGGGCTGCTTCTCTGGGCCCTCCTTCACCCCAGCAGTTAGAGATTGGCAGGAAACATCCCTTCTACTTATCTGCTGGCCCTTGGCTTCCTTCTCTTGCAGTTCCCTGCCCATTATGCAGGACAGTTGCCACGGGGCCACTCTCTGGGCCTTGCTCTAGTGCTGAAGTCTCTCCATCTCCTGCCCCCAGGTCTTCCTGCTTATGGCCTGTCTCTCCTCCTTTCTGGCTGCCAAGCATCCTAATATATCTCCTGATCCCCTGTGCAACCCCACCCCCTGGTCATTCGCAGAAGGACAGAGACCCTCTCCCTTAAAACAGCTCAGTCACCCCATGACCAAGATGTAAAATTAACACATCCTTGCCAAGTGCGGTCACTAAAGGTTCCATGACACTTCTGGAGAACATTCATTACCTTCTCCCTAATGTCCTGGTTGAATGCCAACTCATAATTATATCCTGCCTCCAAGCAGGTTTTATGAGGATGTGATTTTATTATTCACTTCTGTTCAACTACTGCGTTCCACCCTAGAAACAGCTGCATCTCAACAGTGGGGGAAGTGATCCTTATGTATCTTTAGCACACTATGTCACAGGGGTGTGCATAGAGGCTGAAGGTTGTCATACACAGGTAAGACGCAATCTCCATGTACAGAGGGAGGTTTACAAAGCAACAGAAATCTGAGCTACAGTAGGGGATGCCTCTGGAGAAGAACACTTAAAAAGATAAAAGCCGTGTGAAGATGACTTGAGGCACTTTTTGATTGTTTGAGAAATGAACTCATATGTTTCAAAGTTGAAGCTCTCCTATTTCATTTTTATTCTTCCACTAATAATGAGCGCACACTTCATCTTTCAGGTCCTGATCCAACAGCACCTCAGCTTGCCGCTGAAACCTTCCCCTCCCCTTGATAGCTCTTTCCTTGAAACAACCCTTCTCAATATAGGCGCACTCTCCATCAGAGCCATCAGGAAGACACTAAAACGGTCTTAATATCTCCACTCTTCGCTTTAAAAAACTCCAATCCCGACACGGTGATTCTCCGCTTACATCTGGGATAGAGGTAAATGAGTCCGTATCAAAACCGGCTTAATTTAATGTCACTTCTGCAGTCATTTGACTCTAGTTGGCTGTCAGAAACCATCTCCTTTGACTCATGTACTTGCCATTAACTCCCCAGCAATAACTTTCTAATCTGTAACCATCTCATGCTTTTTCCTTCCTCGCTTTACATGTGCTGTATGAGACCAGCGATCCTGTATTCAAAACAGAAGGCGACTAGGGACTGCAAAACAACCTTGGCCTTTCAAGATCGATTTGTATCCTACTACAATACTGGAATGAGTAGGTGTGTACAAGATGACTGCCCTCTACTGGAGAGAGAGTGTCAGACCTTTTCACGGTGCGCATGGCTGTGTTGCTTTTTAGTTGTTGTTCCAGTGGCTCCTAGAGGCCCCAGTTGGGCCCCACTGCGCTGGGTGTTGTACCCACCCGTAATAAGAGATGGTCCATTCCCCAAAGAGCTTAGTTCAGATCCTCAAAAGTACTTAGATACTTGAAATTAATGGTAGTTAGGAGCTTAAATACCTCAGAGGATCTGGGCCTACCTGACTTGCCCCAAGATCAGACGGGGAGTCTGTGGCATAACCCGGAGTTGAACCCAGATCTCCAGTGAATCAGTCCAGTTACACTGTGGTAAATGCAGGGAATTTCCCCATTTGTTTCAGTGGAGTTATTCTGGATTCAAACCAGTGTAGATGAGATCAGAGTCTGGTCCAGACTCCCTAAGGTATATCAGCTAAGTACCTGAAATGTCTCAGGGCAAGCAGAGGAATTTATTATTACTCTTCTGAAACAAAGTTAGGCTGATCCCAGCACAGCAACATTAGGATGACAGTAACCAAGAAGCTGAGGGGTTCTGATTTGGCTCGTAATAGCAACCAAATCCAGGGACCCTGGCTTTGGAGATGTCCCAAATGCAGTCAGCCAAAAAGATGGCATGAGACTGCTTATTCAGGCTGACGTTTATCAATCAGCGATCGCTTTCAACTGCAAGTTTTCATTCCTTATTCCCATCAATCGGGACATCTCAGAAGGTTCACTTAGATCAGGACAGACTAATTGGTACTAGAAAGTTCAGCGTTTGAAGATTGTATGATTAGGGAAATGTACAAATTCAATTTCTTCCAACCAGATTCAATTCTAATCTCATCAGAGATAGAAAACTCCAGTGTAATAATGACAAAGAAAATGACTTTGTTTCAGGCCATTTAAATGTCCCTTACTGCAAACACTCCAATAGAAGCAGCAGTATTTAGAGTCAGAGTCAGGGTATTTGCTTTGAATTCGACAGCGAATGGGCAATTTTGTGTGCCTAAATTAACATTCTCTTTTCTTGAGAGAGAGAAAGAAACTATCCAAGTCAAATGAGCATTTGTGACATTTAATAAAGCAATTATATCTAAAGGCTATGGGCAGAAGATAGAGTAGAGCAGCTAATGTCATCTAAGAAAAGCCTCTCTCTAAAGGAATGATGCCTACTTTGTAGATTTCAGGTGACCTTGAACAGATTAAAAAACTGGTGGTTGGGTTGCTGATCCAGCACCTTCCATCAGCATTAAAATATTACTTTGAAGTGAATTTAACAAAAGCAAGTTAAAGGTACCTATAATTCAGAGGATTTTGTAGCTATTGTATACATTTGCATAAGAACCTAAGTGATTTCGGAGCCCAATCCCCACCAATTTTCAATGAGATTTAGGCTCCTAAATGCCTAGAATAATTTTTGAAAATGGAATTTACATAACATTGGTGCTTTTGAGAATTTTATCCAAGATTAGGATTGCAGTAGTGCCTAGAGTTCCCAATCAAGGATCAAGGCCCCATTGGGCTAGGTCCTGTACACACATAAGGAGAACATTTTTGGGACAGTTTTCTTCCTGTTTTTTGTTTCCACCTACGGGCGGGATTTTGGCCTAAACTTCCCCCATGGAAATCAATGGTAAAATTCTTAGTGACACCTATAGGAGCTGTTAGGCCAATGCTGAATGCTTTAGAAAAATCTCACCCGAGACATTTTACAGCGAGATTTTTTTTGGGGGGTGGGGAGAATGGTTTTCTCATTCTGCAAAATTGTTCAAGCTATCAAAAAAATTTCCCATCCCAAATTGGGACGACAAGTTGAAATTTCAAAAATTTTCACCAACCAAAAAATCCAAACAATGTTTGGTTTGGGTCAATGGAAATATGTTTAGATAATTTCCAAACATTGCTTTTGTTTGCAACCATTTTTGTAAACTCTCTTCTTACTGTAATTAGCTTAAGTTTTGAAATAAAAGTCATTTCAAACCAGAAAAGTGGAATTTTTTGTTTTACAAATGTCAAAACCTTTTAACAACTTCAAAAAAAAATCCCCCTCCCTCCCCCCAAAATTTAAAGTCAAAATAGTTGTCAAAACCACTTCTTTCCCATGAACAGTTTAGGTTTTGATGAATCAGCATTTTCTAACAAAAAATTGTTTTGTCTGAAAATGCCCAATCAGCTCTAGTCTTATGTTAGCTACCCCAAATATTGAGATGGCCAAAACTGGTGGCCACTTTTAAAAATTTGGTCTTAAGTGACCCATAGTCAGATAGTGAATCAGTAGCAGAGACAGAAAGAGAAACCAGGGGTCCTCACCCTACTACTTCCTCCATCCCCAGCTCTCCTGCAGCACAACTGCCAAGTGCATTTCATGGCCGTGGAAAGAAAACCACTTCTGTTGTGTTACAGAAAATTTTCAACACCACAGAAAGTACAGCCACAATAGGCCCACATCACCTCCCTGTACTCTGCTGGGGAATATTTCTGCACTCACCACAATTTGTATTGTCTCAAGCTGGGATACAGCCATGATCAGCGAAGCTTTTCCATTTCTTAATACATTTTAACTGAATTTTCTGCTCATGAGAGATTCTGGATTGACAGCTCCGGAGACCGAAGTCCTTAATTTAGCAAATCAACAGGCACAGAATGGATAGCGGCCGTGCAAGCTTTGATCCCATTCCAGTGCTCTGCCACTATTTCTCAGCCTTCATCTGCAGCGACCATTGATACGCGTGGGAAGGGAGTTCATTCTCCATGGTCTAGTCTTTCTTGGCCTCGGTCCCGTAATGTGGGCCAATAAAATTAACAGAAAGTCTGTTGGTCAGCCTGATGACTATTTGTCCATTAGGATCTGGATTGAAACCATTCCCTCAGTTCTCACAGGCCAAAGAGCCCTAATCCTGGTATTGCCTTGCATCCACTACTGACCAGAGCCAGTACTGATATGAGAAACTCTGCCATCTTTTACCATTCCTGAGCCATCAAGTTCTCTCGTTGCAGGGAAGCTTTCCCAGCCGCCCCAGAGCAGCTTGCTTACCGAACAGAAGTTCTTGGTAACCTGTCGGGAGACGCTGTCTCACACAGACCAGAACAAGGACAAAAGGACGGCGCTATCATGCGTGTGTGATGGCTGTCACGCAGAAGCGTTTAAATCCATCATGCAATGAAGAAGAGCAGCAAGATTCTGGACCTCGTGCAAATTGCTTCCGTCTGGCAAACCGCACTTGGGCTTAGTAATGTAGAGCTAAATGCGGAGCAGTGCTGTGGACGTACAACTCCCACTGAACTGCAGGGGGCTCAGCACCTCTCAGGGTTTGACTCCCATTCCCCAGGCCAGCCTTTCCTTTCTAATTAAGTTAATAAGCGTTTCCGTTTGAAACCCTGCGTAGCCCTAAATGACAGGGCCTTCCAAACTGGTGTTTTGTGCCAATTTCCATGGATATGGAAACTGCATTTCCTGGCTGCTCCGGTGACCTTGTGCCATGTTTCCTGTTCAAACATCGCAATGCGCTGGGCTAGTGTGTGCCTGTAATGGGGTCTTTGCAGGGCCCTCCTGGCTTCTGCCCTCACTGGGCTGAGAAAGTCACACAGAGACCTTGGTGCAGTGATCACCTCCCTGGTGCTTTTGTTTACAGGTTGTGTTCCCACCACCTTTCCACCATACACATAGTCCCCTTCTTATAGTCCACCAGCAGGAGAGGGGGGCAAGCTATCTCTCTCTGCTTCCCCTCACTGCCTGTCCTCTAGTGCAGCTTCCCTCTTTCCAGCTCCTCCCCTGGCTTCCTTCCCCTGGGGCTTTTATCCAGCCCCAGCCTGATGAGGCAGCAGCTGTTCCAGCTTCCCCAATCAGGGCCAGGTGATCCACCCAGCTCCAATTCACCTCCCTTAATTGGAGTTGGAGTGACAGAGGGTTGGCTAAGCAGTTTTCTGCTTAGCACCCTGTCACAGTGCCACAGGGTCCTAGCAGACAGTGCAGCTTCAACAGGATTGGGAATAAGCCTCAGAGGTGGAGACTTTTGTGTGGTTATTTGAAGAACTATACCAGGGTAAAGGGAATGATGATCCAAAGATTTGCTAGCCAAGGATAAGAGCAGGGAGGGAGAAGAGATGCAGCAGGCACAGCTCCCATTGAAATGGATGGCAATTCCCCACTTCAAGATTGTTCTGGTCTCAGTTACACCAGCGTAAATCAGGAATGTCTACATTAAAATCAGGGGTAAATCAGGCATGACTCCGTTAAAATCCCTGCCATAGAACAATGTAAAACTGGTGTAAGTGAGAATGTGACACAGCCCTCAGAGTGGATGGAAGGTCATAGCTCTGATCTCCAGAGTGTCACCAGGACAATATATTGTGTTTGTGCCTTTGTTTCTACTTCCTGTGAAACGTTTTTATATAGTACATTTTAGTGCCGGTGAAAGGTGCCAGACTGATAGTCAGGAGATGGAGGGCCTGTTTCTCCAGTGTAAATCCAGAATAAGAGTCACGTTATAGTACGACTGAAGTCAATGGCAAAACTCCCATTGACTCCAATGGGACCAAGATTAGGTCCTAATTTCATTGACTGTGTGCGAGCTACTCCAGATTTACACTGTTAGGTCAGAGTTCAAAATCCGTGCTTGAATTCTCCATCTATCCACGGAACAAGTATTCATGATGATTATTGAACAGAATAAGGCCTAATGGCTCCAAAAGGACCAGAGCCCCATTGTGCAAGGTGCTGGACAACATCAGAGAAGACGCAGTACTGGTCCTGAGCAGTTTCTTCTGCCACTGTCCATGTTCTACATTACTCCACCAGCTGTTTGATAGGTTGAATGAAATCCCACAAGTTCCTACCCTTCCACCTCACTCCGCATATTGGCCTAGCCTCTTCATGCCACCCCATTCCCATTGTGCCACTCTGGTGAAACAAAGGAGCCTGAATCTTGTCTTAACCAGTCAATGATTCCCATGCCCAACCATTTTTTACAAGCCACGATCTGTGACAGGCAGAAGAGGCAAACGGAGCTGAATTATATTTCTAAAAGAAAAAAAAAAATCTGACCCAGTGGTACGAAAAAGCACCTTCCCATCAGAGGATAATTTAAATCAATAGATGTTAACATCGTTTAATGACAGTAAAAAATCATTTGAGAAAAGAAAGTGAACCAACTCTCACAGTCTTTTAAATTTAATGGCCTATGAATGAAACCAGATAATTTGTGCATTTGAGATAATCAGCTGTGCCTGATTCCATTCAATTATTTGTTAATAAACACAGGACCTACTATTGTAATTTAACGCTCCCAAATTATAAGTGAGGGCACGGGATACCTGAATTTTAATTATTATAATATTTATAAAGAATTTCATTACCCTGACACCATTGGCATGGAGACGTTTACATGATTCTCATTTGCATTTTGATTTTTTTTATAGTAATTATCTGTAAAAGGTCAAATATTTGCTTTATCTATATAATTCAATTTTAGAAATGCCTTTGGGATTCAAATTAACTCCCTTGTAATATCTTCATTGAAAAAGAAGATTAATTATGCTTACAAGAAACCTAATTTGGCTTATCAGACCTTTAATGTTGCAGGGATCATTAATGCATTTAAATTCAGGATTAGGAGGGTGATCTGGTTCCATTATTTTGGCGACTTTAATATTTGTCATTTTTAGGCACAGTTTTTCCCCCGCACAAAGTCAAATTAAAATGTCTATTATGAAGGAAATAAACATTATATATTGACATTAGTAATTATGTTTCTGGTATTTAAGAGTGCATAAAAAGATGCATTTGTGACTCATATAAATTCATGGCTCTTACATTAAGTATTAAAACTGCACTTCCCTAAAACCAACGCTGCTAAATTCAGAAACACAGAAATATGTAGGCGCATCAGCCGGATCAGAGAGCAGTATATAAAGCTCTGCTAGAGTACTGAACCCCCAAAAGAAATGAAATGGGGTTCCTGGACTTGTTGCAAACCAGCCTTGCTGTCCATTAGCAAGTTGAGAATTTGTCAAGCATGCCCCATTCCTACCCCAACACTTGATCCAATGTTTCTAACTCTTATTGCCCTACACTTGCTCTTCATACCTTGTTGCTGCCTTTGGTTCTCATTTACCTCTCTCGCTAGGGCCAGCATGAGGCTCATGCACCACTTTAGGTCTCCTGGATTCAGGCCCTGTGCTGGCCTCTGCATGGGAGTGGGATTATCAAAAGCTCTCAACCCTGGCCTAAATGCTCCCACTGAGATCAGCGGTAAAACATCTATTGACTTCAATAGGAACAGACCTCAGGCAATGCTGAGTGCTTCTGAAAATGCCACCCTTAGTCTCCACCTCCAAGACCTTTTCCCATGCAGCTTCCTATACCTGGAATGACCTCCCTCTCCCAGAGTGCCAGTCTCCTTGCTCTCCTCCTCAGCACCTGCTTTTTTCACCTCACTTTCCTCCACCGATTCCTTCTCCTGTGCTGGCTCCTCCTCCCTCTTTACCCACCTCAGCTTCTGTTTCCGACAACCAGGCCGCATAAGTCTCAGTCACGGTATAATTCAACTCACGTCCTCTTTAGTGGTTTCACCTCTTGCCTCTCACTTCCTTGTCCTCTTCCTTTGTCTGTACCCTTCATTGGCTATGTTGGCCTGATGTAGGCTCTTTGGGGAAGAGTTGGGAAGCGCCATGTAACCGGACGCTGCTGTGTAAGTATGTAATCATAACAAGAGTTAATATGCACATCTCAATCCCTTTTCACCTGTTTGCCGCTGTCTTATTTACGCCGTGCTCATCGGTGCGGTTTCTGATTATTCATGCTACGCTCATCACCGTGGTCTTGGGTTATTTATGCTGAGCTAATTGGTGTGGCATCGCAGTATTCATGCAAAACTAATCACCATGGTATCAGATTATTTATACCAGCTCACTGCTGTGGGATCAGGTTATTTATGTTGGGCTCATCTCTATGGCATCTGATTTAAACTAGTGGCTCTTATCGCTGCCTTTGGAAGCATATTTCATAGTCTGAACTACTATCTGAAAAGCAAAACTAACCCTGAATTCTTTAGTGCTTGGTTCTTCATCTCAGATTCACGTTGACGGTTTCTTTTAGTTGACCCGCTCCGAAATGGCCATGTAGCATCTTTTCCTCCCTCAGTGCAACGGCTTAATCTCATCTTCCAAAGAACTCTAACCTAGATTCTCTCACCTTCTTAAATAACTGAGCTCCTCCAGTGGTGTCTGGGTTGCCCTCTGCTTTACCTTCTCCATTTCTCTATTATCCTTTCTACAGGTGATGGGGGCTGCCCTGTGAGTATGGGCTCATTGGTACTTTATAAAGTGCTATGTGGTCATGTTCTCCGGCTTTGAACTCAGAATTAGATTTGCCTTTGTGTTGCTGCTCTTTAGCATCAGACCTAATGTTAGCTACTATTCTGCCCATATCCTCCTTCTTAGTGTTTTGCTAAAGGTGCCCTTTGAAGGTACAGTTTAGCTTTGCAATGCCTATAGTTTTGGGAGTTGCCAGCTCCAAATCCATCCATGCTGATCTGAATGTCATTGCTTGCGTCTGCCGTTATAATGCAGGGAGAAAGGTACAAATGAGGCTCAGAAGTGTCAAAGTCTTTCACTGATACACCTTGGTGCGCACTCAGAAAGGAGACGACTTTTAAACTTTCAGTGTCTGAACATAATGCACATTAAGGAGCATGAAGATTTAATCCTGGCACAAAGTGCACATTCGTAGGCAAGATACTTTAATCCCAGAATTATCTGAACTTTGTGACCCAATGAGAAACAAAATATATTAACCCCTCCAATGCCTGAATGGAATGTATACCCAGCCACTTTAATCGCTGCATTGTTCAGATGATTTAATCTCTAGTGCCTAAATATACCACACACTTGAAACATGAAGCTAGATTTTTTAGGTGCCTTTAGATGCCTAAAAGATTGATTGCAGGAGAATTAGGCATCTAGGTGCCTTTGAAAATCCCACTGAGCACCGATCTGCATCTTTAAATGCCTAAATAGTTTAAAAAAATCTGTCCCAAGGTGCTTAAACCAAAGTGGTGCTTGATTGTACCTCACTCACTCTTCCAGGCCCCCGCAGTATCCTATGTAGTTGGGGGATGGAGCCTTTTATTTTATTCTGTGCCCCGCTGTACAATGCACTCAGGCATGAGATGCTCTAACCCCTGGGCAGCAATTCAACCACAGGAACAGTTAGACAATTATTCTTTGGAGATTGTCCGAGCGTGCCCACATCGCACTTTAGCGTCTACTATCGGCATTCCAGTGTGTCATTTTCCCTTCAACTCATGCTAACTCAGCAGTAAGCCAGGACGCGCTGTCATCTGCATTCATCTCGTTAGCTTCACAATGCCTCTGGACCCACACCCCGCTGAAGGAAGAGTGAGCAAGTGAGAGTTGCAGGGGAAGTTTGAAACTGCAAGTTAGTGAAAAACAGATGGAAATGAAAGAGTTCTAGTAATGAACCCTGTCCTTCCAGCATGCTTTATGAGAAGGCACAAAAAACATTGCACTGTCAGAAAAGATGAATGTCACTAGTTATACGCTACTATTGAATGTTCCTGGGTTTCCTGTGCCCAAAATGGACTGGGAATTTATCATCCACCCTGAACTGAGGAGGGGGGGAAAAAAAATCAGACAAGCTGCTGAATACGTGTTTGCTGGAACTTAAAGTTACTCACTACCTGGGGAAATTCACTCCATTGGCACTGAGCCAGAGTATGTGAGCTCTGTGCACGTGGAGAGCAGGAAAGCTAATGAGGCGAAATCCCCTCTATGGATGCTATTCCTTCCTATCTTAGGTACTTCCCTAGCCCCCATCCCTGTAGTATCTGAGGCTTAGAGTCTCAAAAATATTTAGGAGCCTAACTTCCATTTAGGCACCTAAATACCTTTGAGGTATTATCCCTATTTTACAGGTGGGGAACTAAGGCACAGAAGGTGCTTCTGAAAACCCCACTATGTGTCTATCTATATGTGAAAGGGTTTGCCAGTCTAGCTTTACTGGTAGAGATAAACCAGCAAACTCCTCGAATGAAGTTGCAGCTTATACCAGCAAAAAAATTCTTTTGCTCCAATGGCTTACACCAGGTCCCTGAACGGAGATGGCTTTGCCAGCAAAAGAACTCTTGGGATGAGTTGCATTTACACTAGGGCTTTTGCTGGCACAGTTATGCCAGTAAGCATAGGCGCAGACTCTGTGGCTGGAGCACCCACGGGGAAAAATTAGTGGGTGCTCTGCACCCACTGGCAGCCAACCTCCCCTCCTCCTCCCCCCCGAGCGTGCCATGTCCCTGCTCCTCCGCCTACCCGCCAGTGTTTCCCACCCGGCCGCTGCCAAACTGCTGTTTGGCAGCGTTAGCATGCTCCAGGGTGAGAGGAGCAGGAATGTGGTGCACTCAGGGGAGGAGGTGGGGAAGAGGCGGGGACTTTGGGGAAGGGGTTGGAATGGGGGCGGGGCCTCATGGAAGGGGTGGAGTGGGGGTGGGGCCGGGGGCAAAGCAGGGGTTGAGCATCCAGGGGAAAGAGGGGAAGTTGGCTCCTATGTCAGTAAGGGGGAAAAAAAAACAAAAAACCCAACACCCCTGAATGACACAGCCAAGACAATTTTTCAGTGTAGGCCAGGCCTGCATTTTTAGGTGCCTAAATACCATTAAAAATCTGGCCCAGAGAGGCTAAGTGACTTGCACAAGCTCACACAGGAAGTCTGGAACAGAGCAGAGAATTGAATGGAAGTTTCCCAACATCTATTCTAGCACCCTAATCACTGCACCATCCCTTAAACCTGAATGGTGACTGCAGCCCCTCTGCACTGCTTCATGCAAACAATGCATCATGGTCTAGGTTTAAAAAAATTGGTGTCCAATGTCCATTGGTGTCTCGGGGACTCAATACTGGCTTAGTTTTAAGACCGCAAACTTTAAAAATACTTAATACATTCAACAAAACTAATACCTAGGCTAGTTTAGAAGAATAAATCTTTTAAAGTGAAAAAAAAATGCACTGAAGTGTTTTTGTTTGGCTAGTGGAATGGTTCTATGTATTATTCATCACAACAACTACAATTAATTATCATCACTGCTACTGATGATTGCTATACAAGTAAATTGTATCAGAAGGTTTCCCTCATTGTGTGAAGGGCATATGGGTTTTGTGTAACTTGATATATCCATTTGCATTAAGCTCATAACTGTTTATCATGCAACTCTTGAGCTACTCCCTGCTCAAGAGCTCTTTTGGGTGTGTGAGAGAGTGAGCGGGCACCTTCGTTACAAACTATGTCAAGTCCACTCACCCCTGCCTGGAGTTTGGCTTTAGTAATATCAACAGTAAGACTACAAAGTTCAGCTTCAGCCTTCTCTCTAGGGTTGACTGCTCCTCAGATTCCGTTCCTCCCTGACAACTGTTCAGCCCTCACTCTAGGTCCTCTTTTCCCAGAGAGCCCCTCCTATTCCCCAGATATCCAGCTGCAGTAGTGAGTCACCTGCAACAGTGAGCAGAGCACACTTAACCATTTCCCATCATCAGACACACCTGCTAACAGAGTCGATTGTTTCAGAGGAAGTCTTAAGGGTCCAGTCCTCCAAGGCACTGAATACTCTTGGTTCCATAGGCTGGAAGAGCAGGGTAGAGAGCACGACTCAGAACTCAGTTCATGGAGGCTAGGTCCATCAATGGCTATTAGCCAAGATGGTCAGGGACACAATCTCTGGTAGTCAGAGACACCCAGAAACTGGGACTGGACAATAGGGGATGGATCACTTGATAATTGCCCTGTTCTGTTCATTCCCTCTGAAGCGTCTGGCATTGACCACTGTTGGCAGACAGGATACTGGGCTAGATGCACCATTGGTCTGATCAATATGGCCACTCTTACGTTCTTAATACAAGCCAGTGCAATTCCATTCAATCCACTACAGTGCAGCATTATTTGCTACAGCACCTTGCATACATAGGGCTCCTCACAACACTTTGTGGGATTGGATAATACGGGACAGAGGATGCGGTTTGTTAGGCATTACAGAAAAAAGTGGTGCACCAGTTCCTTTAACTGCTTCCTGCCTTTTCAGAATTCTGCAGCCTGGTTTCTCACTTGCCCCACACATTGTACTGGAGCCTGGCACTCGTCTGGTGGCTCCCAATTTGTCTGATGACTTCGAAGTCTTATCAATTGCCCACTAAACCTTGCAGTGTCTCTCGCCGAGGCTTCCCTGTGTGATCTCTCTGAGCGCCAACCAGATGCCGGGGAAACGCCCTGCCTCTGGACTTAGTGGCTTTGGTGTCCAGGCATTGCATTTCATACACATGTCAGAGCCTAGAGTGAGTAGAAGCTGATGTGTTAGGCTGAGCCTCAGGAGACCCAGGTTCAGTTCCTGCACTTCCTGAGCTTGGGTGAATCTCTGGGTACCCAAGATGCCCATCTATAAATGAGGGCTGATAGCACTTCCCTACCTCATGGGGTATGGTGAGGCTATATACATTAAAGGTTATATGGGGCCCAGATATGGCTCTCACTCTAGTGCAAGTATCAGATAGGCAGAGGAGCCCTGCCCTTTGAAGATCTTAGTTACAGAGTCTCCAACTTGTTCTATTAGCTACACTTGCCTGTAGACTTGTGCTTTTAGAGCGAAAGCTCTTTCGCAGCACCCAGCTTGGCTGGGTATTGCCTTAGAAGAAGTGGGAGCAAGAATCCTTCCTTCAGGCCACTGAACAGGAGCAATTAATGGCCTATAGCCTCCCATGCCCCACTCCTGGCATGCTTCATGTCTCGCCATGTACCTCTCCCGTCCTTCCCACACCTCAATACATGCCCACCACTTTCTCTTCTCTTTTCTCCCTCAGTCTTCTCCTCCTGAAAGCTCCCCTTTCCCCGTGTACCTATCAGTGTCTTTGCCTCGACTTCCACGGTCTCTCGCTCTTCCCCCCTCCTCCATAAGAAAAGAGATTGGAAAGCCACAGAAAAAGGAGACAGGAGGTCATTATGAGCAAGGAGCACTCACCAAATCTGGTAAATCCCTGTGGCGCTGGGTCATCTCTGGCAGGTTGTAGGACACACTTCTAGGAAATGGCATTTGTCTGCAAGGCCGTACCAATTTTGCTTTGCCAGATACATTCAACATGTCTTTAGAACAATGGAGGTCTCACGGTTAGATGAATGTTAAGAACCCACCTGGTACTAAAGGGTTGGACTCTATTCTAAGCACTTTGTTCTCTGCTCTAACTTCTATTTTGCAGTGATCTCTCCCCCACTACTTCAAAGCACAAAAAGAAGAACAGTAGTGGCAGTGTCTTTCTAGGCACGACATAGTGCCAGATGGCAACTGAATCAAGCACGACGCCCATTGAAGAATGATAGTGCATCTAGACGCAGGGTCAGTCCAGACCCTTGCTCTTGCAAAGCAGATAAATTGAGTCTGATGCAGTTTACTCTGCATGGTTGATTCAGGTGAGACCTTAATAACCAAGGTCCATCTACTATGCAAAGACTAAGGATGTTTACTGTAAGATTAGCAGTTTGACAGGATTATGGATCAAATTTTCTCTACCCTGTGTCTTGTGCTGGTTGCCTGCCTGGCTGCTCCTCTCAATCTCTTGGATGTTAGGGTAAAACCTAAGATCTTCACTTGGTTTCACTCTGTCCTTTTTCAGGTAAAACTTCTATTGTCTTCAGTAAAAATTGCATGAGGAAAATCTCAGGATTTAGGCCAGCATTGTTGGGGTTTTTTTTAAACTAAGGTGTAATTTTTTTAACAGAGGGTAATTAACCACTGGAACAGTTTACGGTGCCTTTCTAAAAGATCTGCTCTAGGAATTATTTCGGGAAAGTTCTATGAGCTGTGTTATACGGGAATCAGAGCACATGCTCATAATGGTTCCTTGTGGCCTTGGAATCTCTAATGTGCTTCTGGGACCCTTTGCGATGAAAGTGCTAGATAAATATGAGTTGGTTGGCTGGATGGAGCTTAGGCAGAAGAAGAGTGGGTAGCTACAAGTCATAATTCAGTGCTTTTCTATTGCTGCAAGTAACTACACCTCTACCCCGATATAATGCTGTCCTCAGGAGCCAAAAAATCTTACCACGTTATAGGTGAAACCGCGTTATATCGAACTTGCTTTGATCCGCCGGAGTGTGCAGTCCCGCCCCCCCGGAGTGCTGCTTTACCGCGTTATATCCAAATTCGTGTTATATCGGGTCGCGTTATATCGGGGTAGAGGTGTAATTCCGTTCTTGGAGCTGCAATGCCAAATATTTTTAGTGGGCCTTGCATGTTTAAGGGATGGAGCTAATCCAATAAAATCGACTCTACTGGAAATTTAAATTCAGATAATTAAAAACATATGGTCATGGGCCGTGGAGGGTGTTTCTTTGATTTTAACTTAGAAACATACGTTACATCTAAATTGACACTGAAAACTGACCTGAGCCTGGTATTAGAGAAAATTAAATTAACCCCCAGCAATAGCTCTATATTACAAAAATGGTTAGATCTTAATAAATTGAAAATGATAACAGCAGCAAAAGCTGTACATTTTCCCTCATGTTCTTTTATTGTTGGAACACTTCTTTCCAGTTTGTTGCTTCCGTGGGTTTTATTAGCACATTTCAGTGGAGTAGATTTGCTCTGAAGTGATAAAAGCCGCCTGTAATCAGAAAGCTTTATGTTATCTGCTGCAAACAATGGTAAATGCCACCTGAGAAGGGCTCCGTTCAATGCCTTCATTACTGTGATTAGTTTAAGACGCTAGAAGATAGGAACAAACTTCAAACTTGCTGATAACAGACTTTGTTAAGAACACAATAAACAACGGACACTCAGCACTTCAAGTAGGAAGGAGACAGTTCGCAGTGAAACTTCACTCTGACGGTGTCTAGGCCGAATCCATACACTACAGCATGGAAATAGAAACAAGAGCTCTGCACCCACAGTCCGGGTGAAATCATCTACGTACAGAGGATCCCTGGGATGCTTATGCACCACTCAGGAGGGAATCAAGGCTCCAGTTCTAAAAAGGCCTCCTATTCCGCAAAGCGCCGACATACATACTTTTGTTTAGGAGGGTGCTTCAAATCCCATTGAGTTCAATGGGATTTATGCACATGCTTAAAGTTGAGCATGTGCTCAAGAACTTTACTGAATCAGGGCTTCAGTGATGAAGGGGGCTCAAGCAGGGTTTGAGCAGTGCACAGGCCTCGTGGGCATAAGGAGTAATGATCCACATGGAACAAATATGCATGCAACTTATCGATACTTACAAATGGCTCCCTGGGGAGTTGTGACAGTAACTACATTACAGATTGCACAGCACTCAGATACTACGGTAATGGGAGCCATCTAAATACCCAAGATAAATAGCATAGCTATGTTTTATGAATGATGAGCACTTATATTAAGCCGAATATGAAATAATATGAAAGTGAATCCCTTTAATACATTACCGACCACACACATATGTAATGAATACAGAGGACTGGGCCTCATTCGGAGATACTCCAATAGTTACACTGGTGTAAATCAGGAGTAAGTGGAGTTACACAGGTCTAGCATCAGAATCAGGCCCACTGTCTCTGTATATGAAACAAAGCACATATCCTTTCCAGTCACGCACTCTCCGTCTATGAGAGTGCATAGGGTGGTATGAGCAGGACACACTTGCTCTGTAAGAGTGTCTGTAGCTTTGCATCATCCCCCAATTACAGGATGCTAAAGGGTTCAGCAGTATAATGCATCCCCTGTTGCAAATGTCAATGGGGAATTAATGCCTCACTCCTTCATTTGGGTAGTGCCTGGAGAATTAATGAGCAGGATGCCTGGTGGGGATGAGTGTGAAATCTTGACTCCACACAAGTCAATGGGAAAACTCCCTTTCACTTCAGTGCAGCCACTCTCAGAATACGTTGCATTGCGTTGCCAAACAGGAGAATTTCCCCACAGATCAAGTTGGAAGGTTTATGCCATAACAAACAAGCAATGGGACATGGGTAGAGCTGGTAAAATCCCCCCCAGGAAAATTTCAATTTTTCAGTGAAAATTTTAATACCTAAAAAATTCTGCTGAAAACTGTAATATTTCAATTTGGATTTCCTGTTATGATCCCTCATGGGAGTTGTAGTTTGGGGGTGTCATGCTCCCATTCTCCTTAATAGGCTAGGCTCACTGGTAGGACTATATTTCCCATGATGCACCACGGTGTCTCCCCTCAGAGAGGGAAGGCAATACATCATGGGAGTCCTTGGTCATGGTGCATCATGGGAGATGTACTCTGGTTGAGGTGTCTGGTCCTGAGAGGAGAATGAGAACATAAGTCAAATGAAATACAACTCCCATGGAGCACGGTACAGCATTTCCAAATCAAAATATTTCAGTTTTCATCCAAAATATTTTGGTTTTCAGCCATTTGTTGAAAAGTTGAATTTTTCCACAGAAAGTTTATAATAGAAAAATTGTTCAGGCAAAACCCCAATTTTGGGTCAAAAAACAGTTTCAGTGGAAATTTTTTGACCAACCCTTATCAGAGGCTACACAAAAAAGATCCACGTTTTCCCTTATTCCAAAGACATCATCATCCTCACCTGCCAAGACTGTCCATATAATACCTCAAAGTGCAGATGGAAATTTCATTGGTACTAACAGGTACTGTGCACATGGATTGCCCTTACTGAAACACACCTGGTTCCTAAATCTGTTGACACACTCAGAAGGCAGAAATACTCAGATAAAACCAGGAAGATGAAAGTGCCTGAGCCGACCATTTATCTGATTAATTTAGGTTCTTTCTCTCTTCACAAATTGCCCACGAGCCGTTGATCTGATTTGCTCAAATTCATTTGCTGCTTAAAATGTATTTGCTTGGTCTGCAGTCTGTTGCACAGGGGCAGAATGAATATTCAAAACTGGAGCTGTGTGGATTATTCTTGATTGGACACCTGTGTTATATGGCATTGTTTTAGCTCCCTGAATGGATAAGCATAACTCTTTGAATTAGATTTCCAGTGTGAATAGTTGCAACATTTGCGGTCTATGAATATTCTCCAATATTAAAATACTATTAATTTTAGTATTTTAAGTAATTTAAGTTTAGTGCCACGAACACTCCTGACAGTTCATAGACTCTAAGGCCAGAAAGACCATTATGCTCATACAGTCTGACCTTCTGCATAGCACTGGCCATAGAATTCCACCCAGGGATTCCTGCATCAAACTCAGAACTTGACCTAGAGAGACTCTCTCAGACATCCAATCTCGATTTAAAGACTTCAGGTATGGAGACTCCACCACATCCTTAGGTAAGTTGTTCCAGCTGTGGTAAACGGTTTGCTTGAACATTCATCGGAACCAGACCAACGTGGATTTTAATGCAGCAAAGCAAATTCAATTACTTATTTGACACACATTAATATGCATTTTAAGGAACTTGGTTTTCCACCACATGCTCAGGAATGTGATATGCCCTATTATTTGCAGTGTTGAACACTTACTGATAAATGCAGTTTTCCATTAGTGAACTAACCTAACAAGTATGTCCCATGTCTAGCCACAATATATGCCGTGAGAGGAATTACACTGTGATATGCCATATGCTGTATGACTCCCCACATAGTTACATATGCAGTGTGGAAAACGGAGATGTTATATGCCACATGCTGTAGGACTCATCATATTTTTTCTCTCTCTCTCTCTCTCTCTCACACACACACACACACCCACCCCTGGGAAGGTGTATTTAGTGGGGTCCTACAGGGGTCAGTACTATTCATTATCCAAGCTGGGTGTGATTGTAAGCACTTTGGAGAACAGGATTGGAGAATTGGGTCTGAAATCAACAAGATGAAATTCAATAAGGGTAAGTGCAAAGTATTATACTTAGGAAGGACACATCAAATGCACAACTACACAATGGGGAATAACTGGCTAGGTAGTAGTACTACTACGGAGAAGGATTAAGGGTTATAGGGGATCACAAACTGAATATCAGTCAATAATGTGATGCAGATGAGAAAAAGTGGAATATCTTTCGTGGCTGTATTAACAGGAGTGTTGTATGCAAGACACAGGAGGTAATTGTCCCACTCTACTTGGCATTGGCGTCAAGTATCAGAGGGGTAGCCGTGTTAGTCTGAATCTGTAAAAAGCAACAGA